>NC_079217.1:59452174-59752174 GCF_029633865.1 Lampris incognitus
ACAAGGTAGGCAGGGTGGCTGCTGTAACTTGGTATGTGGGATGGGATGCTGCTGTTGATGCAGCGTGAGCTGTTGATGCCCCTCAACCCGTTCTTCACATTCCTCCCATCTGCTTGCAGATAAAGGCCGACATCCTGGGGGGAAAAAGCCTGCTTTGACTGAAGTTCTGTCCCCTTTGCCACAGCAGCTTTAAATAAAGTACCCCAGTGACAACGCTCGTCCATGTGTCTCATTAATGGCCATGCACAAGTTATATGTTGTGTTACACACAACATACAACATATAACTGTGCATGGCCATTAATACAGTTACACAGCTGTTGTGTGTAACAGCTGTGTAACTGTATCTAACTATGGACGTATGTATTATGTATACAGTATGTGACATACTGTATACATAATACATACGTCCATAGTTAGATACAGTTAGATAACTGACCAAAGATAAATTAGATAATCGGCCAAATACAATTAGGGAGAAAAAGAAGGACAAAATCCCCCCCCCCCAAAAAAAACACATACGGTATGTGTAAGTATGAAGATAAACTTGTTTTCTGATGTGATGAACTTGTATTTGGCTGCACAGACTGTGTGGTAACAAAATTCATTAAGTAAGGACAATTAGGCATCTATCTATCTATCTATCTATCTATCTATCTATCTATCTATCTATCTATCTATCTATCTATCTATCTATCTATCTATCTATCTATCTATCTATCTATCTATCTATCTATCTATCTATCTATCTATCTATCTATCTATCTTTCTATCGTTGTGGTGAAATATTATGTTTTAATGTCAGAAAAACTGAACCAAAACAACAAAAAAACAAAAAAATCCAAAAACAAAACAAACAAACAAACAAACAAACAATATGAGCAGCAATTATTAAATAATTTAGCAGCTCATTGTCAATAGTTGTTCATTTCATATATCTGCATTATTGGTCCCTGGTTGTATTTTCTTGCTGACAGGTTCCGGAATTCTTTTGATGGATGGATTCTAGAATTAGTGAGACAGCCTATATAAAGCCGGCTCATGTGGAAACTGACCATTTCGCATGTGGAGGTGAACGAGTGAAGACGTATAACGTGTAAACTGCAGATTGTTTGATTTATGAAACCAGAATGAGTTCCTCATCAGAGAAATCCAGCTCAGACGTGAAGGAATTTCAGTATTATGTTCTGCCCAGCAGTACTTCCTACTACCTGCTGCAGAGCTTCCTAGGAGAGGGCTGCTTTGGACAAGTGGCCCAGTGTCTCAAACTACCCACAAAAGAGACCGTGGCTGTTAAGATCCTAAAAACTAAGAGCAAGTATGCTGTGGAGGCTGAGAAGGAGGTAAAGACTGCAGCCTACAAAATAATGAGCAGGCTGACTAAAACGTTGTTTTAACGTCTGTTTTTGTTGCTAAAATATTTAGTCTCAGGGGCGCCGGGTGGCGTAGCGGTCTATTCCGTTGCCTACTAACACGGGGATCGCCACTTCGAATCCCCGTGTTACCTCCGGCTTGGTTGGGCGTCCCTACAGACACAACGGGCCGTGTCTGCAGGTGGGAAGCCGGATGTGGGTATGTGTCCTGGTCACTGCACTAGCGCATCCTCTGGTCGGTCGGGGCTACTGCCAGGTGAAAAGAACCGGCTGGCGACTCCACATGTATTGGAGGGGGCATGTGGTAGTCTGCAGCCCTCCCCGGATTGGCAGAGGGGGCGGAGAAGTGACGGGGACGGCTCGGGAAGTGTGGGGTAATCGGCCAAATACAACCAGGGAGCAAAAGAAGGACAAATTTCAAACAAACAAAAAAAACCTGTCTCATCAAAATGTATGAGGTGAACAGCTGGTATAAGTATTTATATTTGGTATAAGTGCTTTGTATGAACCTCTCTAACTTGTGTATCCACAGCTGGCCATGCTGAAAGTAGTCAGCAGCCTTGATCCAGACACTCATAACATCGTCCGCTTCCATGAAGGCTTTTTCTATCGCGGACTCACGTGTCTGGTGTTTGAACAGCTACACATGAGTCTCCTCGACTACATGAGACAGACGCACTTTAGACCTCTGTCTCTGAATGAGATTCGTCCCATCACAGTACAGGTACAGTGACCCGTTAAACTCTCGGGTTGTTCGTCTTGCACACCTTGAATCTACTAGGAAAATGAGTGACAGAATATGACATGGTGCCCAACATTCAAAACTCTGCCAGTGTGGCGAGTGTGGAGAGTCATCTCTTATTTCTGCCTCTCCGTCTCCAGCTGGCCACCGCCTTCAAAGCTCTGAAGAGCATCGGGCTGATTCACACAGACCTGAAACCAGACAACATCATGCTGGTGGACCAAGTCAATCAGCCGTTCAGGGTGAAGCTGATTGATTTTGGTCTGGCTGTTCGCTCCTCTGAGGTTCAGCGTGGCAGCATCCTTCAGCCTCTTGGTTACAGGTGAGTAGTACTGAGACCTGAACTGTCCAGCAGTGTGTCTGCAGTTCTGCTGGAAACCAGAAGCTACAGTTGTGCTATTCTCCCATACTGATGAGGAGACATGTTAGAGCTGATCATTCTCAGCTGGTGAGCACATTTAGTACTGATTTTTGTTCATTTATTTATTTAACCTTATTTGACTAGGAAGGTCTCTCGAGATTGAAAATCTATTTTTTTGAGGGAGACCTGGCCAAGACAGCACACCACAATCACAAAATCATGTTAAGACATACAGCGGATACACAAATGGAGAAAACAGAACTATATCAAGCTTAGGAAAAGCAGTTTCACTCTTCCCCACACCGTCTTTTATTACAGGTGGGGGTGATGGGGGAATTCATCTACAAATGTGTGATTTTGTTTTGTGGGTCCTTGGTAATGTTTGCTGTCTTTGGTCCTTGTCTCCCCACCTTTAGGGCACCAGAAGTTGTCTTGGGCCTCCCCATCTCAGAGGCAATAGACATGTGGTCCCTTGGCTGTGTAATGGCAGCGATGTTCTTGGGAAGAAACCTCTACCCTTCTTGGAAAGAATTTGAAATGGTAAGTCACCTGATGTCCCTCACCAGCTGCTTCATCACACAGACAGAATCTCACAAACCCATTGCTGAAGCTGAAGGTGGGTTAATGTGATGTTGCGTTGTCTCTCCAGATGAGAGCCATTGTGGCGACACAAGGCATGCCAGCAGATCACTTGTTGGATGCTGGTTTGAGGACGAGGTGTTTATTCACCAGGGACTCAAAACATCAAACCTGGAGGCTCAAGGTAGTGTATCATAACAACTTCCTGCTTCAGCCGCTCAGAAAACACATTAGATAAGTAACAAGTGAAACTGTTGAAAAGCTTTCAAAGACTTGTTGCATGTTTGTTATTTCTTTTAGCTGCCATGGGAGTACTTCCGGGACACAGGGAAATCGCCCAGGTGCCCCAGCAGGTTTAGGTTGGAATCCCTTGATGTCCTGTTGGAGGTAAGTGGTACCGCTGGTACCGGTGTATTCTACAAGTGATGACTCAGTTGAGAACCGTCACTTTGCTCCTTTAACATGAGCCAGGCATTTTCTTTTGACTTGACTGACTTGTGGTTTGTGTGGTCTCTAAATCCAGTGCAGACCTGAGGGGGCAGACGAGCACGAGGAGGAAGACATCCGGGCATTTGTTGATCTGCTCAAGAGAATGCTCAGCCTGGATGCTGCCCAGAGAATCACCCCCAGCCAAGCTCTGAGACATCGCTTCCTCAGCATGACCCACCTCGCTATGGGCTACCACCACAGCTCCTAGTGAGTGACTATGTGTGTGTGTGTGTGTGTGTGTGAATACATGTCCATTTTAAATGCTAATTCTATTTCTTTTATAACATGGGTCTTATTTCTCTAGTTTTCCATCGTGCATATCAGTTGTGATATTTTTCTCACCAACTTCGTTGTCACATTGTCAAGGTTTTGAACACGGGGCCACCGCTGGCCTCAGCTTTACAACAGCGTTTTATGGGGCAAGTGCTGAGTTCAACAAGTCCAGTTGAACCCAGTTATCCCACCACATATTCAGAAGTTAAAACTACCCCGAGATCCCAGAAAGTTGCGTCAGTTATTCTGGACACAAAGTTAGTAGGAGAAACGTGTCACCACTCATCTGATGGCCGGGACCAGACTACACGAATTCAGCCCGATTTTGACACGACTCTGTCGTTGCCGGCACGTTTTCAGCATCAGGCCTGATTATGAACATTGAGAACGACGAACGGGGGTCTTGACCCCGTGTAGTGTGACTTGATGGAAGAACAGCGACGTGGCGTCTGGATGCTCCACGACACCTCGACATAAAGTCTAGTATGTCAGAATTTATTTTATGTTCCTGCCTTGTCCGACATCTCCTACGATGTGTTCCTTGAGTGTCGCCAGTCTCCGGGCTTTCAGGAATGACCAGCCTATTTAAATACCCTAGGTAGCAGTAACCATCAACTAACCACGCTGCCAGTGCAAATTAAAAGTCATAGATAATGGGAAATCATGAACACAGTGTAACTCAGGCACTAGGTCTTCTTTAGTTTTTTGTGTTTTAGCTTAAAGGACGGGTTCAAGCTTGTGTTCAGTTGTACCATAAGTGGCTGTTTTAAAGCTGCGTCTCGCTGTGGTTCCGTGTCCAAAATCACAAAAATGAAGCCGGTGATTAAAATATCATGACTGATATGCTAAATGGCAAAAACTATAAAAGTTAGACCAGAAAGGATTGATCCTTCAAGGTGTTTAATTCATAAAGACATATTGATGTGGATTCATTGATTCATTCACTGATTTATTCACCAGTTGATTCATTGATTGATTGATACATTATTTGTTTTGTATCCAGCGTGATGGACTCCTTTGACATCATGTCCATCTGCCCACTCTCGGAGTCATCTTGGGGGTCTGAGATCAATGAAACCTGCAGCCAGCAAGACCAGAACCCCATGACCTCCCTCACAGATGCTAATGGAGGAGGAGATGATAAAGAGGAGGGTGACATCGAAGGAACTGATGATAAATTGGAGGGTGACATCGAAGGAGGAGATGATAAAGAGGAGGGTGACATCGAAGGAGGAGATGATAAAGAGGAGGGTGACATCAAAGGATTTGATGATAAAGAGGAGGGTGACATCAAAGGAGATGATAAAGAGGCGGGTGACATCGAAGGAGGAGATGATAAAGAGGAGGTTGACATCGAAGGAGATGATAAAGAGGCGGGTGACATCGAAGGACGAGATGATAAAGAGGAGGGTGACATCGAAGGAGTCGATGATAAATTGGAGGGTGACATCGAAGGAGTTGATGATAAATTGGAGGCTGACATCGACGGGGGAGATGATAAAGAGGAGGGTGACATCGAAGTAGTTGATGATAAATTTGAGGGTGACATTGAAGGAGGAGATGATAAAAAGGAGGGTGACATCGAAGGAGTTGATAATAAATTGGAGGGTGACATTGAAGGAGGAGATGATAAAGAGGAGGGTGACATCGAAGGAGTTGATAATAAATGGGAGGGTGACATTGAAGGAGTTGATGATAAATTGGAGGGTGACATTGAAGGAGGAGATGATAAATTGGAGGGTGACATTGAAGGAGTTGATGATAAATTGGAGGGTGACATTGAAGGAGGAGATGATAAATTGGAGGGTGACATCGAAGGAGTTGATGATAAATTGGAGGGTGACATTGAAGGAGGAGATGATAAATTGGAGGGTGACATTGAAGGAGTTGATGATAAATTGGAGGGTGACATTGAAGGAGTTGATGATAAATTGGAGGGTGACATTGAAGGAGGAGATGATAAAGAGGAGGTTGACATTGAAGGAGGAGATGATAAAGAGGAGGGTGACATTGAAGGAGTTGATGATAAAGAGGAGAGTAACATCGAAGGAGGACATGATAAAGAGGAGGGTGACATCTCAGGAGGAGATGTTAAAGAGGAAGAGAACATCAAAAGAGAAGATGGTGTAGAGGAAGGGAACATCGAAAGAGAAAGTGATGAAGATAAGGGACACACTGGGGACGGTGACAAAGAGGGGCTCATCCAAAGAGAAGAAGTTGAAGAGAAGGGAGACAGAAGAGAAAATGGTGGAGGGGAGCAGAAGAGAAGTGAAGGAGCAGGATGTAGAGACAAAATTGGTGGAGAAAACGATGAAGGGCTGAAAAGAGAAAGCAAAAGAAAAGGAGGATGGGGAGGGAGAGGAAGATGGAGAAAGAGTTGGAGAAGTAGGAAGGGGAAAGGAAAAGATGAGGAAGAGGGGAAGGAGGAGAAAGCAGAGGAGCAAAACAAAGAGGACAAGATGAAACAGAGCACATTGATATCCCCACCAACAAAAACTAATATTCTTACTCCTCCTTCCCCCTCCTCACTTTCATCCCCTCTCCGTCGCCCCTCGGCCTGTCCTCCATGCTGCACACTCCTCTAACCCAACAGACATGTAACATAAATGTATAAATGTTAAATGTAAATATTGAGCCTACATATAAATGTTAAATAGTCATGTGGATGTTGAAGCTAGACGTGCTCGGTGTCAGCACTCTCATCAGAGCTCCTGAGTCTTCTTCCTGTGAGGACGTCCTCTGACATACCTGCATTGAGACAGCTGGACGCAGGACGCTGTATGTCAGAATGTCCAGTCAGTCCTGGCTCATCCTGGCCTCCCCCTGTCCAAGGGCTTCAAGTTGCTTCCGTCTGGCCACAGATACAACCTGCCAACACGCAGGACCAATAGACTCAACAACTCATTTGTCCCGGCTGCCATTAGCCTTTCATTTACTGTTATTTGTCTGATGGACACTTGTTTATAAACTGTATATAAGATAAATATGATGAATTAATTGATGGGTAGTGCAGAAAGGGTAGGCTTAAATAAGTTTATACTTCCTCCTACTCCTTTGTGAACATGTTATATTTAATTTGTGTTGTTTATGATCATTTATTTATTGATTTTGCTGCACAGGTTTATTCATTTCACTTGAATATTATTTTGTTTATATCCTTTTTGTGTTTTTTGTGTTGTTTTTTTTACATGTTCAAAATAAAGCACATGAAACGAAATGGTTGTGCGTTACTGCTGGCTGTGCAACAGACTGTCCCTCAGAGATGAGGAAGACCTGCTGGACCTGGACCTGATGGTTTGGTTCTGACACTATTGCTGCCCGATCTGACTCACACATACATGTGAGTTGCGCACGTGCACGGTTGACTCAGGAGGGGCAGTGTACCCCCTGAAAACACTAAACACCCCAGTGGGAGCCAACCAAATATGAAGAGCCCTGTTCTAAAACACAACCCATCACACCTTGGAGAAGAATCATGAAGTTACATCATCATTTAAACAGGTGTAAGACTTTCCTGAAGCTACACCCAGGATTTAAAAATGGCAGCATGTGTCATGTCATGGCTTATTTTCTGAACCAACTGATGGGTACTGTTCATTATTACACCCAGTACACACCCAGCACACACCCAGTATATACCCAGTACACACCCAGTATACACCCAGTATACACCCAGTACACACCCAGTATACACCCAGTACACACCGTACAGCCCATATTATAGACATCTATACCTAAACACTCCTCTTCTGCTGGGCAAGGTTTAGAACCAGCGATTGCAGGAAACAACACACAATTCAGTACTTCAACAGTGTTTATTATTATTATTATTTTTTATTTACAAAAGTAACTGCTTATCCACTTAGTTAGGGTTGGGGTTAGTTTTTTCAACATGCATTGGTGACATCCGATATGTAAAATGGCACCTGTGTGCACTTTCCTCCACTCTTGTACGTCACCCTGTGTTCCCCCCTCTTCTTGAAATATGTATTCACCACAGCCATTTCCCTCCTTTTCGCAAAATCCACCACCATCTGTCCTTCCACATTTCTCTCCTCGACTCCATACCTTCCCATCACCTCCTCATCACCCCTGTTCCCTTCACCAACATATCGATTGAAGCCCGCTCCAATCACCACTCTCTCCTCCTTGGGTACCCTCTCCACCACGTCGTCCGACTCACTCCAGAATTCAATAAATCAATCAACATATCACTCGTAAATAACTACATTTATACTCTAACATTGTACTCTGTATTTTTATTATAATTATTAACAACAGTATATATTCAAATATCCATAACCAAACATTTTAAACTGTATAAACATTCCACTTCCACATCTCTTTCCTTCTTTTCTTTTTCCTTTTTTTTCAACCAAACCTTACTCTATTCTCAGTCTTTGCAAGAGTCTCAAACCCATATTCTTATCACTGAGTAAAGTCTTTCAGGTAACGAGGTCTGATAATCTGACGACCCGACCTTGTAGTGATAGTGTGTTGGTCCCCTGCTTGACTCCGATCTACCTCTTCCACGCTTGGTGTGTGTCTCTCCGTCCTTATCTGTGTAGACATGGCAGCTGTGCAGTGGTTGTGTCTGAGATGATGATGATTCTTCCTCAGAACACCTTCTGACTCCAGCTCCACCTCATACCATCTGTGGCCCACTGCTTTTATCACCTTTGCCACTCTCCAGACCTTATGTGGTTCAAAAGGTTGAACTCTCACACTGTCACCTTTTTTAAGAGGGTCCAAGTCCTTTTCTGTGCGGTTGTAGTACCCTGTCTCTGTCTGTTGTGCATCTGTCATTGTGTGTTGTCCATTAGTGTCTGTGCTAGGTAGAAGGGTCCTTGTCCTCCTATTCAGTAGTCTCTGTGCTGGGCTCGTGTTAAGACCTTGGCTCGGTGTGTTGCAATGGTCCAGTATAGACAAGTATGGATCCTGTCTTGCAGCCATAGCTTTCAGCATGAGACGCTTGGCTGTTTTTACAGCTGGCTCAGCTTTACCATTGCTCCGGGCGTATCCAGGTGAGGATGTCCTGTGTTGTTCAAACTCCCACATTTGACCGAATCGCTCAAACCCCTGAGACACATATTGCGGTTGGTTGTCCAAAATGACAACATCTGGTATCCCCTGTCGTGCAAAGTGGGCCTTTAGCTTTCTGATCACTGTGCTACTCTTAGTGTCTGGTAGATGATCTATCTCCCAAAAGTTGGAGTAGTAGTCTACAGTTATCAAGTAGTCTTTGTTATTAAAGGAAAACAGGTCTGTCCCTACCTTGGCCCAAGGTCTGTATGCCATATCATGAGGCTGTAGTGTCTCTCTTTGTTGCTTAGGGTCTACTGACCTGCATATGTCACATTTAGAGATGAGTCTTTATGTGCTCATTCATTCCTTGCCAGTATACACTTTCCCTCGCTCTTCTGAGACATCCTTCTACTCCCAAGATGGGGCTGCTCCCAGTCCTGTTTCTGATGCATCACACTGTAGCGTCAACTCATCGTTCTGGTTGTAGTATTTCAGAACCGGTGCATTGGCTACTTTGTCTTTCAGCCTCTGAAATGCTCCTTCCTGTACATCTGTCCATTCCCACATGTTCTCTTTGTGTGTGAGTTGTCTCAAAATCTCGCAGCCATGGTGATCATAGAATTTTGACAGGTAGTTTACCATACCCACCAGTCTCTGTACCCCCTTTACATCTGTCGGCCTCGGCACGTACTTTTCATAGGTCAATCCGCAGTCCCTCAATCGACAGCAGGTGTCCAATGTAGGGTACTTCCGGTCGTCGTAGCTTGAATTTGTCTATGTTCAGTTTGATGTTTCGCTCTCTGCACCTGGTCAGAAAGCGTCTTGAGTTTGTCGTTGTGGTCCTGGTTTGCCTCCTCCTGTGTCGCCCCTTCACCTGTGATCAACAACTCATCCGCTATGATGTATACTCCAGGTAAGCCCTCAAGTGCCTGCATGAGCTTCCTTTGGGAGACATCTGGTGCTGGACTTATACCCATCAGCATTCTCAGCCAACGGCACCGGCCAAATGGGGTGGAGAATGTGGTTAAATAGCTTGACTCTTCCTCTAATTTGACGTGCCAGAAGCTGTGCTTTACATCACAAACTGCGAATACTTTTGCCTTTGACATCTCTGGGAGGATGTCTTCTGTCATAGGTAGGGGTAAATGGCTCCTTTTAAGTGCTCTATTCAGTGGCTTTGGGTCTATACAGATTCTTGGCTTCCCATTCGGTTTCGTCACTGAGACCATACTACCTATCCAGTCTGTGCTCCGCTCTACTGGTGTGATGATCCCTCTTTTCTCCAGATCCTTGAGTTCCTCTTTAAGAGGTGCCATCATTGCAACTGGTACTCTGAGTTTTGGCAGTTTCACTGGTGGTACACTGTTGTCTATTTCAATGCAATATTCCCCCTCCAAACAGCCACCCCCAGTGAACACATCTTCGAACTCTGTTTTGATTTTCTCCATCATCATGTGTCTGCCACATCACTCCTCACGTTACATGACTCGGTTCTTTTTTTCACTATGCTGTCAATGGCCAGGATATTTTCGTACTGTACCTTTATTAACGTCATGGCTTCACTGGCCTTCCTGCCCAGTAAAGGAATTCTGCCTTTCTGGTCCACCACTTGAAACTCCAGTCCGTACAATTTATTGTTTCTGGGGTTTCTGACCTTGATCTTACATTTACCCAGTGGACTAAGCCTGGTTTTATTATACATCACAAGCACTTTCTGTGTGCTCCAGCTGTGTGTCTGTGTTTAGGAGATGTACTGGAACCACATTGCAGGTAGCAACACAGTCTATCTGGAAGTTAACTAGTTTCTTGCCTATCATCATTCCTGCATAGAGTTGTTGGCCTTTGCTGTGACTCCATTCTACTTAGTTTAAAGTCTCCTCTGTTATGGTCATAATGTCCTCGTATGTGTCACTGTCCTGCTCTGAGACAACATGCACTGGCTTATATTTCCTGATGTTCCCTGCTCTTGATTTACATTGTAAAGCAAAGTGATTTTCTTTCCCACACTTACACTTTTTTTTCCAAAAGCTGGGCATTTGTTTTTGCTTCTCTCCTGTGTTTTACCCCAAAACTGACAGCAGATCTTGTTTTCTTTGCTTTTCATGGCTGTCTGTTTCCGGGCATGCACTTCCTCTACTATCTGGCCTTGTGGTGTTTTGCTGTTCTCTCTTGACAGCTCTGTAGCTCTGCATATTTGCAGACAGTTTTCAAGTGTCAGATTCTCTTCCCTGAGTAATCTCTCCCTCGTTGCAGAGCTATTTGTGCCACACACAATCCGGTCTCTTATTAGCGAGTCTTTAATGTCTCCAAAATTACAACTACTGGCTGGCATTCTCAAGTCTGTGGCGTACTTGTCAACGTTTTCTCTTAATCCTTGCTTTCTCGTTAAAAAAAACTGTATCTCTCAACAGTCTGGTTTACCTTTGGATTACAGTGCCCGTCAAACAGCGCCACCATTGAGCTCGCGGCTCTCCTCGTCACCTGCCAGTGTTCAGCAGCTCTCTCTCGCGCTCTCCTATGAGATAGTGGACCAGCTTGACTCTTGTCCTTTCCTCTGCATCGGGCATGGTAAGGTCCGTGTACAATGTAAACTCCTCCTTCCAACACTTCCATGCATTTGCTAAGGTGTTGGAGTCCAAAGCAAGCATTGCTGGAGGTTTCAGTCCTTCCATCACGGCGTCAGCTGCTTTTTTTATTTTTTATTTTCCCCCTTTTCTCGTTCCGCTGTTGCGTTGGGTGGTTAGCCAGTCGACTCCTCAAAGCTAACTAGCTTGTGTAACCGGTTATTTTCTTGCCCGGTGCGGGATTCGATTCGGGGTGTACTGCACCACAAGGCGACATCACTAACCGCTCGGCTAAAGGGTCAGACCCGTTAGCTAGGGGCTAACGTGTCTTATTAGTAGTTTACACTAGCTAGCTGCATTGCTACACTCGTCCACATCAAACGGCAACTAAAACGGTTGACACCGCTGCCATCATGTTTCATTCTGTCCCGTTCTTTACGTAACCCTACAGAATGGGCGGTTAAAGCTTTACTTGTGTAAACTACTAATAAGACCCGTTAGCCCCTAGCTAACGGGTCTGACCCTTTAGTCGAGCGGTTAGTGATGTCGCCTTGTGGTGCAGTACACCCCGTATCGAATCCCGCACCGAGCAAGAAAATAACCGGTTACATTGGTGGCAGCGGTGGGATCCGGAAGTGTGCAGATCCTCAGAAGTCTCTTCGGAGCGCGGGAATAACAAAGCGCGAGGGCGCGCTTCCGGGGAAGGTGACGACTGTAAACTACTGATAAGACACGTTAGCCCCTAGCTAACGGGTCTGACCCTTTAGCCGAGCGGTTAGTGATGTCGCCTTGTGGTGCAGTACACCCCGTATCGAATCCCGCACCGGGCAAGAAAATAATCGGTTACATTTGCTTTCTTATCACTTTATTAACAGAAATCCTTAAGTCTTACAGTTTAGTTGCTTTCATCTCTAGCCAGCGTCAGTCGCGGTCTGTGTCACACTCAAATTGCTCCCCGGAACCATAAACTAGAAATAACAATGCTATTTGTTACAGGGATGATCCATTGCCAGAGCATCTGAGACCACAGTGGGAGCGTTGGAGAAAAGATCTCATCAATCTGGAGAAAATACAGATAGCCAGATGTTATGTGCCTGCCAACTTTGGAGAGGTGGTGAAAAGAGAACTGCATCATTTCTGAGATGCAAGCGCCACTGGGTATGGACAGTGTTCTTATCTGAGACTTAAGAACAAAGATGGAGACGTTCACTGTGTTCTCATCATGGGGAAATCTCGTGTGTCTCCCACAGAGGTCACCACTATTCCAAGGTTAGAGCTGACAGCAGCAGCAGTCTCAGTCACCGTGAGTAACGTGCTCAGAGAAGAGATAGTTTATAGCAATGTGGATGAGTTCTTTTGGATAGACTCTAAAGTTGTCTTAGGGTACATAAATAATGAAGCGCGGCGTTTTCACACCTTCGTTGCAAACAAGGTGAAGAATATACACAACAGCACAACACCCCAGCAATGGCTTTATGTCTCTACCATGAAAACCCTGCAGACAACGCATCCAGGGGAACAACGGTGGATGAACTGCTGTCATCCAATTGGCTCATAGGTCCCAAGTTCATGTGGGAAAGGGAAATGCATCCTCCAGCAAAGGAGATTCTGGAACTTCCAACCGGAGACCCAGAAGTTAGAAAGGTCCAGACATTGCAAACAAAGACTGTTGAACAAGTGAGTCTCACGGTCCGCCTGGTAAAGTTCTCATCCTGGTCTCAGGTTGTCAGTGCTGTAATACGTCTCCGATGGCGACTTCTAAAAAGCAAATCAAATGCACACTGTAAGTGAAAGACAAAACGCAGAGCTTGTGATCACCAAAGACCTGCAAAGACAAGCATATCAGGAAGAGATAAAGACACTAAGCAAAGGGACTCTTATCAAGTAACAACAAGCTACATCATCTTGATGTCCCTTTAGACAGAGATGCTGTGCTCAGGGTGGGAGGAAGACTACGTTGTTCAGCCCTTCCTAGCTGATTCAAGCACCCGGCAGTCATCCCCAGAGAGCATCATATCACAAAACTGAGAATTGCACACTACCATGAAAGGGTTAAACACCAGGGCAAAGGCTTTACCAACAGTGAATCCGTTCCAATGGCTATTGGATCCCAGGATTAAGTAAATCGGTTACATCCTACATTCGCCAGTGTGTGGTCTGTCGGAGACTAAGGAGACCTGTGGAAGGACGGAAAATGAGTGATCTCCCTAGAGAAGGAATAGAACCCTCTCCACCTTTCACATACTGTGGCATGGATTGTTTAGGCCCATTCCTAACTAAACAAGGACGAAAAGAACACAGAAGATATGGCTTGCTCTTTACATGCTTTTGCTCTCGTGCCGTTCATGTGGAGATGTTAGATGGCATGTCGACTGATGCTTTCATCAATGGTCTGCGTTGTTTTATTGCATTGCGAAGCTCAGTCAGACAAATTAAGTGTGACCAGTGTACCAATTTTGTAGGTGCCAAAAATGAACTGAATGCGGCTCTACATGAAGTTGATGCTGAGAGACTGGCAACCTTCCTGGCAGAAAAACAGTGTGATTTTGTCCTGAACCCACCTTATGCAAGTCATGTTGGTGGAGTGTGGGAGCGACAGATAAGGACTGTAAGAATTGTCCTCAACTATACACTCTCACTCTCCCCTGGTAGACTTAATGGCGCCTCCTTAAGGACTTTATTTTGTGAGGCTACGGCCATCTTAAACAGCCGCCCTTTTACAGTTGACAACCTGAACAATCCAAATAGCTTGGGACCACTCACTCCTAATCACCTCATCACCATGAAGGCCACCACTGCACTACCTCCCCCAGGCAAGTTTGTCAGAGAGGATTTGTATGGGGAAAAAAAAACCAACTACAAAAAAACATGGTGCCAAGTGCAGTATCTGGCAGAACAGTTTTGGAGCCGTTGGAGGAAAGAGTACTCACATCATCACCATGAAGGCCACCACTGCACTACCTCCCCCCGGCAAGTTTGTCAGAGAGGATTTGTATGGAGAAAAAAGAAAAAACAACAAAAAAACATGGCGCCAAGTGCAGTATCTGGCAGAATAGTTTCGGAGCCGTTGGAGGAAAGAGTACCTCCATAACATCACTGTCAGACAATGATGGCACACGCCCAAGAGAAAAGTTCAAACAGGTGACATAGTGATAGACAATGAGGAAACACAACCAAGATCTGTGTGGAAACTTGGAAGAGTCTCAGAGACTGTATCGGACAAAGATGGACTCGTAAGGAGAGTCAAGGGATTTCTAGGAGATAGAAATCTGAACAAAAGAGGTGAATGCATAAGCAAAGTGTCTGTGGCAGAACGTCCTGTTCATAAGTCAGTTCTGCTAGGCCTCTTAAGCACAAGGGGAAGGTAAAAATGATAGGGGTTTGTAGTGTACACAGTGTGCTATAAAAGGTCATTTCATATGAGGAAATCATTTGTGTTGTAAGTTAACTTGTATGTAAAACACTTAATATATTTGGTGGGAGTGTAAATGACCCCAATGCACAGTGTGGTTCATGTGTATAAAGCTTGCATTTGTAATGTGCTTGTTATATTGCTTTTATTTTGTTGTTTCCTGTGAAGACGAAAGTGCTTTTATTTTGAAAAGACAGTAGACCATTTCCCTGGTCCTGATAACGTAATAATTCCCCAATATTGTAATAATTTAACAGCAGACCACCCATACATGGATTCAAGTGGCGATACTGTTTAAGCAACGCAAGCTCGAGAGGTCTAGCGCCACCGACAGGTCAAAGTTGGACGTGCATGAATGCTCTACTCTTCCTCAAAGCTACCTCCAAGCTACTTCCACACGTTTTTTCTCGGTTGGATCAATTTATTACATTATCAGGAAGTTATTACATTATCAGGTTTTATTGCATTTTTGATGGCCTCAAGTGCATTTTTTTATTACATTATCAGGGTTATTACGTTATTGGGGATTTATTACATTATCAGGTTCTACAGGCCGCTACATAGATCCTAACTTTACATGTCGGAGAGCAGATTCGCTAACAAGCCGCCATCTTGTTCTCCGTACCCACGTGACTCCCTGCTTGTGAAACGTTAACGTTGACGGGGCGCGGAGGGATTTAAAGTCCTGTGCTTCGGCAGCAGTGTGGGGAGGAGCAACTTGGCGTCATAGTTCTGGTGCTGATGTGAGCTATGTTACATTCTGCATCCACCCGATTAACGCCCGACTCCAGCTCTACAGAATCAGATGGCTCAGACAGGCGTTTTGCCCTCTGTGGTGTGTTGCCGTCTCTCGTTCACCGCACGACCCCGTGAGTGCTCCTTTATTCACACCGGCCGGGACGGAACGGAGAATACAGTGTGTGTGTGTGTTGTATTGATCGCTGCCGAGGCGTCCATTTTGTGACGTATTACTTCCGTTGAGGGGAAAGTCCCGGTTTTATTTATTGCGGTATTGGGTAGACACCGTGGATGTATTGTAGTAGAACTGGATACCGGATCTAAAAATGGCGCCTGTTTATTCCTATGAGAATTGCTGGCCTGGCGCGCACGCCGAAAAAAAGTTCCTGGCTTCCTGGTTACTTCCGGTACATGGGGCCCACTGTGTGTGTGTGTGTGTGTGTGTGTGTGTGTGTGTGTGTGTGTGTGTGTGTGTGTGTGTGTGTGTGTGTGTGTGTGTGTGTAAGGGAGGTGGAAAACCCCAGAAGAGAGGACCTGCCTCAAGCTAACAACCTACAGCCTGTCTGGTCGGTAATACACACACACACACACACACAACAGCCGTCCACTAATAGCCTATATGCATGAAAAAACGTTTCTTATTATAAATGAAGAAACTTGGGTTCAACAATTACAACTATTTATTAAAGTACTGTGACAACTCAGCTAACATGTGCATCAAGTAAAGTGTGGCGTCTTCTTCTGCCGGAATCCTACAGACCACTATGTTTGTGGCTACTGCCCTCAGGTGGTGAGTATATTAGTATTAACTCCTCTCGCCACATCCCCTTTCCTTTAGATGTAGCTATACACAAACAAACTATTCATCTAGCCTTAGTAGCAACTTCAAACTGTAATAAAAACATTCTTGTCACCCACAAGCACGAACAACATTTTTTTCAACAGCATAAACAAGCATATATATCTGTTTTTAACAGCATAACCAGGTGTCTTTTACTAAGTGTTCATGTTTGATTTCAGTCTTTCTTTCAAGACAACTCACAAAGATACAGCTCAGTTTTTTTGTTTTTACAGCAATTACAGATTCAACTGGTCAGGTGCTTTGACCTTGCGTATGGATCTTCTCAGCACAGGGGAGTGTTCAGGTGAATGTGCAGGTGATGTGTGTCTCTGCTCAGCTGGCGGTTCAGCGGATGTGTTGCAGGTTGGATCTTCTTCATTTGTTTGTTCTTGCAGTGTCTCTTGTGTTTTCAGCAAGCTCCTTCGATTCCTCCTCAGGATTTGACCATCCTCTGTTCTGACTGTGTAGGATATTGGACTTACTTCCTCCAGAACAGTGGCTTTCTTATTCCAGCCGTTGGAATCTTCGAGTCTCACTGTGTCATGTCTTGCCAGTGGCACTAAGCTTCTCAATGACTTGTCGTAGTTTTCTTTTTGTCTCTTTTGGAGATGCTTTTGTTTCTGTTTCACCTCTTTGTGCTTCTTTTGCTCTTCAGTGTAGGGAACTGTGGTGCGTAGCCTATGTCCCATCAGAATCTCAGCAGGAGACTTGCCATGTTCAAGCGGAGAAGCTCAGTAACTCAACAGAGCTAGATATGGATCTGAGCGACTGTCTTGTGCTTTCTTGAGCAGCTGTTTGACTATGTGAACTCCTTTTTCTGCTTTACCATTTATTTGACTGGGCATACAGGGGACTTGAGGTCACGTGTCGAAAGTCATACTCTTTGGCGAAGTCCTGGAACTCTTTGCTGCTGTGGTATGGTCCATTGTCACTGTAGACGATCTGTGGGATTCCATGTCTTGCAAATATTGACTTCATGTGTCTAACTACACAAGTAGCAGACATGCTGGGAAGCAGCGCCATCTCTGGATGATTTGACTGGTAGTCGATCACCAGCAGGTAATTCTTTCCATCCACGTGAAACAGGTCAGTCCCAACTTTCTGCCACGGCTCGTCTGGTAGGTCTGTGATTGCCATTGGCTCTTTTGGCTGTTATGCGTGATACTTCAGACAGGTCTCACAGCTTTAGACCAGCCTATCGATGTCCGCTTTGATTCCTGGCCAATAAACGGCTGTTCTGGCCCTTCTCTTGCATTTTTCCGTACCAAGGTGCCCCTCGTGCAGCCTTTTCAGCATCTCTGGTCTCAGTGACTGAGGAATGACAATTCTATTTTTTCTGAGTAGAAGCCAATTGACGACGCTCAGCTCAGCTCTGATGTTGTAAAACTGTTGACATTCACCTCTAGGCCAACCCTCATTCAGATTCTTGATGACTTTCTGTAGGTTTGTGTCCTTTTTTGTTTCAGTTGCAATCTGTTTGGATTTCATGTCAGACATGGGTAGTGATTCAGTAATCAGGTTCACGCGGAGTGTCACATCCGTCTCTGTGGAGCTCCCACTGCGTGCTTCACTCTGTGTCGTCGCCCTGGACGCGAGCACAATGTGCTTACTCGGTGTGTAGATCAGGTCGAAATCTTAGCGTTGTAGCTTCATCATCAGTCTTTGGATTCGCGGTGACATCTCGCTGAGGTTTTTCTTGATGATGGCTATTAACAGCTTGTGGTCTGTCTCTGCCACAAACGTTGGTAAGCCATAGACACAACTGTGGAATTTTTCAAAGCCATATACCAGTCCCAAACACTCCTTTTCAATTTGTGCATAGCGACATTCAGCCATGGACATTGTTCTTGAAGCGTAGGCGACTGGCCTCCATTGTTCCCCATCAGCTTGTAGTAACACCGCTCCAATCCCATTTTTCGATGCATCAGTGGATATCTTTATCTTTTTGGACAGGTCGAAGAACGTCAGCACTGGTTCTGTTGTGAGAGTGGTTTTCAGTCGTGTCCATTCCTTTTCATGATCTTCAGTCCACTTGAACTCAGTTCTGCCATGCAACAGCTCTCTCAGGTGCACAGTTTTTGAGGACAGGTGTGGTATGAATTTGCCGATGAAACTGAACATTCCCAGCACTCTCAACACACCTTTTTATCCTCGGGCCTGGACACCTCCAGTATTGCTGTCACCTTGCTCTTGTCTGGCTCCACACCTGTTTCTGACAGCTTGTCTCCAAGAAAGACGATTTCATTCACACCAGACTGACATTTTGCTCTGTTTAGCTTTAGTCCATACTTCTGGATGCTTTGGAGCACTTTGATGAGTCTCTCATTGTGCTGCTCCAGTGTGGATCCCCATAGCATGATGTCATCCACATACAAACGTACCCCGTCAATACCTTCTGTGATGTAATCCATGGTCCTGTGGAACACTTCGGGGGCAGAGGAGATTCCAAAAGGCAGCCTTTGGAAAGAGTAGCGGCCAAACGAAGTATTGACTGTAGAGTACTTTGTGCTATCCTCATGTCTTTTTATCTGCCAAAAGCCCTGGGGTGCATCCAGCTTGCTGAAGAACTTTGCACCAGCCATCTCACTTGTCATTTCCTCTCTGGTTGGAATTTGGTAATGTTCCCTCTTTATGTTGGCATTCAGGTCTTTCGGATCCATGCACACACGTAGGTTGCCGTTCTGTTTCTTGACACACACCATCGAATTCACCCAGGGCTCCTCCACCTTTTTTTTATGACTCCCAGCGACATCATTCGGTCGAGCTATTGTTTCAGCTTGTCTCGTAGAGGCGCTGGAACCCGCCAGGGAGCATGGACGACTGGCTGTGCATCATCTTTTAGCTGTATCGTGTAGGTGAATGGTAAGACACCAAACCCTTTGAAGCTGTCTGGATACTGATCCACTATTGACTTTACGCTGTTCTGTGCACTGACATTGATGCGGTACACCCTCTTGACTAAGCCTAGACCATGTAATGTGTCTTATTATAAATGAAGAAACTTGGGTTCAGTAATTACAACTATTTATTAAAGTACTGTGACAACTCAGCTAACATGTGCATCAAGTATCGTGTGGTGTCTTCTGCTGCCGGAATCCTACAGACCACTAAGTTTGTGGCTACTGCCCTCAGGTGGTAAGTATTGGTATAAATATTAGTATTAACTCCTATCACCACAGCCTATATGCACACTCTCTTCCGCATTCCGACTCAGCTAGCTCGGTCATTTCTGGGCAGCGCCGGAAGTGATATGGACAACGGACAACAACAGCGAAGCAATGGCATTTTTCACTCGGTCTCTTCAAGAGCTACCCAAACTCACGGTTAACGACGTTAGTCGCTTTATCCAAGAAGCATGCCATACCATACGTCAATTACCAAAAAGGAGAAGGGCTTCAAACGTTACGTTTCAAGCTACATCCACAATTACGAAGGCAAGATCCGGACGTGTAACTTTAGGACCTAGCATGTTTTTGTACAGTCCAGGGTAAGACGCTAAACTGCAACCGC
This sequence comes from Lampris incognitus, assembly GCF_029633865.1. Taxonomy (NCBI): domain Eukaryota; kingdom Metazoa; phylum Chordata; class Actinopteri; order Lampriformes; family Lampridae; genus Lampris; species Lampris incognitus. The sequence goes on from NC_079217.1 coordinate 59,472,081, forward strand.
AGTCTGTAGAGGGGTAGCACCTTACCTCAGCAAGGGCCCTTTGGCAAAGGACGACGTCCCTACTGATGGATCTGGTCCTCCTGCATGCTTGTATGGTACTTCCCATGGTGCCCAGTCCAGCCAACACATTGGGATAGGAGAAGGGAACTCTATTTCAAACCCACCTGCTGCCTTGTGGGTTGATGCCTCTTTAGGCAAAGGCTAGGAGAAGGGAACTCTGAATTCAAATCTACCCAGCTGTCAGTACCTGGAAAGGGTAAACCGTGGCGGCTCCGCTCAGTCAACTCGGCAGCAGTTCGGCAACCGGCAGCTCTGTTTGTCAAGTCGGCAGCAGTTCTGGCACAAAGCAACGGGATTCTTCTGCGACCGTCTCAGCTACACTGTGCCACGAAACAACAGAAAATCTTGCCAAGGGACACTACAGAGCACCAAATAGTGTCATCATCTAGGGTGCAGCCTCACATTTGAATATGGAGATAGTGAATCATAGATTTATACTATCTTTGTATTAACTTGTGCTTTACTCGTTTCGGGTGATGGTGTGTGTGTGTGTGTGTCAATGCTAGTGTAGTGATAAGTTACTGCTAACGTTATGTTTCTATGTGTCAGTCACTGTTACACTTTTCCTAGCGTCATTGTCAATCTCAGTTTCAAACAAGGGTTCAACAGGAGAACTGTCCATGAGGGCCGAGTGCTACAGATCTATGAGGAAAAGCCAAAAGCCTCACAGGTGGAGGTTCAGGGGAAGTTATCCTGCAGGTTCAGTGCAGACTGGTTCACGAAACGGGTTCCTCATGCTCACCAAATCAAAGTTTCTGTGAATCATATCACTGCTATGAATATAATACTGTTAACGGCTACGTTTAATGCCCCCCCCCTTCTTGGACCTCCCTGCCAAACCACATCAGACACTGCTGCGATCTGCCCACATTCAAGTCGTTAATCAGGGCTCACCTCTTCAGACTTCATCTGTGATTTATGTGATGTATGACGTTTGTTTTTCTTCCCCTTCTGTATCTGTCTGAGTCAGAGAGTACTGCTGGCGTGGTATGTGGCTGCCACTTCTCCCTCTCGTAGCTGCCCCCCCTTCCCATCCACCCATGTACGTCTGCGTTATGTTTATCTGTTGTCTTGTTTCACCCCGTTTATTGCAAAGCCACTTCGAGTGTTAGAAAAGCGCTATATAAGTTTGATTTATTATTATTTCATATGATACCCCATACATTACCCTGGTGTGTACACATGTGTAAAAGTAATGAGATTCACAGAAACTATCTTGCCTCCTGAGTTTTGTCACTTCTTTTACACACGTTCTGTGTTCCCTATCATTTTAAATGAGTAAAGTGAGATTGGTTAATGATTTGGCTGCAAGTTTTGATTTACACATTACTGCATATCAACTGTGGTTTTTTTTGCTTCATTTTTTCTCATTCATATAATCAAGTCATACATCATTGATATTTTTCTCACTGTACTCATGTATTGTCCTTTATCACAAAAGTTCACTAATTTATTGTTTATAAAAAGAATGTTTTAATCTTCAACTGCACCTGCAGCAAGTACAGTGTGTATTGTAACAGATGTGTGTAGTTTCACACAGATTGTACTTACAGGTTCCCACCCTGTACAGCTACAAAGCTGCCAGTGTACCTGTGGCGCAGGTACAGCTTTATGCAACCCTGTGGCAGCACTTCTTCACCAGACTGCACAATATTCCCAGCTGAAGATCACCTCTGTTCCCCCAACACACACCTCTGTTCCCCCAACACACACCTCTGTTCCCCCAACACACACCTCTGTTCCCCCAACACACACCTCTGTTCCCCCAACACACACCTCTGTTCCCCCAACACACACCTCTGTTCCCCCAACACACACCTCTGTTCCCCCAACACACACCTCTGTTCCTCCAACACACACCTCTGTTCCCCCAACACACACCTCTGTTCCCCCAACACACACCTCTGTTCCCCCAACACACACCTCTGTTCCCCCCAACACACACCTCTGTTCCCCCAACACGCACCTCTGTTCCCCCAACACACACCTCTGTTCCCCCAACACACACCTCTGTTCCTCCAACACACACCTCTGTTCCTCCAACACACACCTCTGTTCCCCCAACACACACCTCTGTTCCCCCAACACACACCTCTGTTCCCCCAACACACACCTTTGTTCCCCCAACACACACCTCTGTTCCCCCAACACACACCTCTGTTCCCCCAACACACACCTCTGTTCCCCCAACACACCTCTGTTCCTCCAACGCACACCTCTGTTCCCCCAACACACACCTCTGTTCCTCCAACGCACACCTCTGTTCCCCCAACACACACCTCTGTTCCCCCAACACACACCTCTGTTCCTCCAACGCACACCTCTGTTCCCCCAACACACACCTCTGTTCCTCCAACGCACACCTCTGTTCCCCCAACACACACCTCTGTTCCTCCAACGCACACCTCTGTTCCCCCAACGCACACCTCTGTTCCCCCAACACACACCTCTGTTCCCCCAACACACACCTCTGTTCCCCCAACACACACCTCTGTTCCCCCAACACACACCTCTGTTCCCCCAACACACACCTCTGTTCCCCCAACACACACCTCTGTTCCCCCAACACACACCTCTGTTCCTCCAACACACACCTCTGTTCCCCCAACACACACCTCTGTTCCCCCAACACACACCTCTGTTCCCCCAACACACACCTTTGTTCCCCCAACACACACCTCTGTTCCCCCAACACACACCTCTGTTCCCCCAACACACACCTCTGTTCCCCCCAACACACACCTCTGTTCCCCCAACACGCACCTCTGTTCCCCCAACACACACCTCTGTTCCCCCAACACACACCTCTGTTCCCCCAACACACACCTCTGTTCCTCCAACACACACCTCTGTTCCCCCAACACACACCTCTGTTCCCCCAACACACACCTCTGTTCCCCCAACACACACCTCTGTTCCCCCAACACACACCTCTGTTCCCCCAACACACACCTTTGTTCCCCCAACACACACCTCTGTTCCCCCAACACACACCTCTGTTCCCCCAACACACACCTCTGTTCCCCCAACACACCTCTGTTCCTCCAACGCACACCTCTGTTCCCCCAACACACACCTCTGTTCCTCCAACGCACACCTCTGTTCCCCCAACGCACACCTCTGTTCCCCCAACACACACCTCTGTTCCCCCAACACACACCTCTGTTCCCCCAACACACACCTCTGTTCCCCCAACACACACCTTTGTTCCCCCAACACACACCTCTGTTCCCCCAACACACACCTCTGTTCCCCCAACACACCTCTGTTCCTCCAACGCACACCTCTGTTCCCCCAACACACACCTCTGTTCCCCCAACACACCTCTGTTCCCCCAACATACACCTTTGTTCCCCCAACACACACCTCTGTTCCCCCAACACACACCTCTGTTCCTCCAACACACACCTCTGTTCCCCCAACACACACCTCTGTTCCCCCAACACACCTCTGTTCCCCCAACATACACCTTTGTTCCCCCAACACACACCTCTGTTCCCCCAACACACACCTCTGTTCCTCCAACACACACCTCTGTTCCCCCAACACACACCTCTGTTCCCCCAACACACACCTCTGTTCCCCCAACACACACCTCTGTTCCCCCAACACACACCTGTGTTCCCCAACACATACCTCTGTTCCTCCAACACACACCTGTGTTCCCCCAACACACACCTCTGTTCCCCCAACACACACCTGTGTTCCCCAACACACACCTCTGTTCCCCCAACACACACCTCTGTTCCCCCAACACACACCTCTGTTCCCCAACACACACCTTTGTTCCCCCAACATACACCTCTGTTCCCCCAACACACACCTCTGTTCCCCCAACACACACCTCTGTTCCCCCAACACACACCTGTGTTCCCCAACACATACCTCTGTTCCTCCAACACACACCTGTGTTCCCCCAACACACACCTCTGTTCCCCCAACACACACCTGTGTTCCCCCAACACACACCTCTGTTCCTCCAACGCACACCTCTGTTCCCCCAACGTACACCTCTGTTCCCCCAACACACACCTGTGTTCCCCCAACGCACACCTCTGTTCCCCCAACACACACCTCTGTTCCCCCAACGTACACCTCTGTTCCCCCAACACACACCTGTGTTCCCCCAACGCACACCTCTGTTCCCCCAACGCACACCTCTGTTCCCCCAACACACACCTCTGTTCCCCCAACACACACCTCTGTTCCTCCAACACACACCTCTGTTCCCCCAACATACACCTCTGTTCCCCCAACACACACCTCTGTTCCCCCAACATACACCTCTGTTCCCCCAACACACACCTCTGTTCCCCCAACACACACCTCTGTTCCTCCAACACACACCTCTGTTCCCCCAACATACACCTCTGTTCCCCCAACACACACCCCTGTTCCCCCAACGCACACCTCTGTTCCCCCAACACACACCTCTGTTCCCCCAACACACACCTGTGTTCCCCAACACACACCTCTGTTCCTCCAACACACACCTCTGTTCCCCCAACACACACCTGTGTTCCCCCAACACACACCTCTGTTCCCCCAACGTACACCTCTGTTCCCCCAACGTACACCCCTGTTCCCCCAACACACACCTCTGTTCCCCCAACACACACCTCTGTTCCTCCAACACACAGCTGCATGCAAACTGAACAGAAGTGGCATAAACCAAGAACCATGGTAACTAACTTTCTTAACAGGATACTTTTATATCATTTATGGATACTTGTTTATGTCTATTGAAAACCTGTTTTTGTTCAAATGCAGGGTGTTAAACCTGGTCTGGTGAATGATATGGTGATTCTTTCAGCCAGACCTTGGGAAAGGAGACTGGTAGAAGGCATCAGGTTATCATTATTATTATTATTATTATTATCAAAATATATTTTTGTAGTAATCTTATCAGTAAGATATCAGGTAAAGTAATCATCTGCCACATTATAGGATCAATTTTATTTTAGCATTTACATCATATACAGTGTGTTGAGCGCCCCTAGTGGCCACTTCCAGAGTGGCGCACCTTAGGTTCAGGCTAAAGCGCCTGTGGTTTAGACCTGGAACAGCGGGTGAACATCATTACATTTACCTGGAAGGGGGGGGGAAACCAGCAGTATTGGTGGTACCTGAGGACCTGATTGAGAACTACAAGCTTACCTCCGCCGACTTGGAACCGTTGTGCAAAGAGGAGTCTCTCCCCACAGGGCACACCAGCACTTAGTATTGCTGATCGCTCAGGTGCAGATCAACCAGAGACAAACTGAGTCTACTGATGCTTTATGCTGCGGGGAAACCGGCATCAAGACCAGTTCACCCAAGAGGTCATGTCCGAATAACGTGTGGTAAATAAGTCAGGGCCGCCGTTGCTTGGGGGAAATTAAAGTTTCTTCTCTCTCGTCGGATGTTTGCAGAAAAATAAAACATCTGGTAGAAAAACCACACGACTGTCCCGGATAGGAGGTCTGTCACCACCTGTTTACACCTTTGTTTTGTTTGAACCAACTTGGGTCTCCAGGGGGTCTCTGACTGTGATGGGCTGTTTTTACTGATGTCAGGTGGCCAAGAAAAAGGGAAATTGATGTCAAGAAAAGGCGGTCTTTTCTTTTTCTTGTTTGGTATTTTTGGCTGCTGCAGCAACTTCCCGTCGCAGAAGAGCGGCGCGTCCAGCGCGGCGAGGAGCGTCTTCTTCGCGGTGCTTTCATGCGAGGGACAGAGCGGCGAGGAGCGTCTTCTTCGCGGTGCTTTCGTGCGAGGGACAGAGTGGCGAGGAGCGTCTTCTTCGCGGTGCTTTCATTGGAGGGACTGAGTGGCAGATGGAAGGTAGGAGGAAAGTTTGCTTAGAGACATAAACTAGCTGGCGCCTTTATGGTCACACACTCGGGACTGCTTCACCCTAACAAACCAAGATATCAGACGGCGGAGATTCTGTCAAACCCCTCTTGTTATCCTTCCGTGTAGCCTGGCACACCGACACCCGACGGGCTTTACCGGCTTTATTGACTGTTTGTTGAATGACGAGTTAAAAACCATCGTCTCCAATCCATCATCTGATCCCAGCCAGAGCTGAACGCCGAAGCGGTTTTAGGGGCCGTGGTAAAAGTTCAAATGGGGGATCAAACGTTTAATACGTTTTTTTTTATTATTGTTTATAATTTATTCAAAACCATCTTTGAATCGGTGACTCGATGGCCAAAATTGTAAATCTATATTAAGTAAACGCTGAATTAATTCAACAAGGAATTTAATCGTTTAGGCCGTCTGTCAAAACGGTCTTGTAATTGTACGAGGAGCCCTCTGCCGACAACCTCAGCCCCTCACTCAACTCGCTGGAAGAGCGGGTCTGACTTATATCTCAGGAGCCTCCCCAGTCTCAAGATGGGGAATAAAATAAACTGGCTTTGTTTTATTCCAGCCATCACCGCCCGATAGTCATAACCTCTGTTTTTCCAGAAATAAAGTAACAAAATAAGCGATTTATAGTACATATTTCTGGGTTTTTATCTTGTGGCTTCATCAGAAAAGATTCCCTGAGCAGCAGTTGAATGAATGAATGAATGAATGAATGAGTGATAATTTATTTCAAACATGTAAACCAGCAGGATGATAACATACAGATAACCCATTGCCAATAATCTGAAGTGGTCAATAAATCCTCACATCAAACTGTTTTCCTTATTAAGTATGTAACCAAGTATCTATTTGTCTCTCTTTAAATAGAAATAAATCAAGATGAGACCAGATTTAAATTGTACTGCAGCAGGAAATGCGTTCCAGGGTTTGGTAGTGGTATGCTACCTAAATCCAAATAATTAACTAATGGACTGGAACGTATCCTCCCTAAAAAAAAAAAAGAAAGAAAAAAGTCAACCCTTTGTTTTAAGTAAATGCACACAAAAAAATCTTCTGCTGTAATTTGTAAGTTATGACTTATAAATGAAAGAGAATGAATGACGATATAACAAGCATGAATGAATGGCATTAAAGTTAGTTTAGCTATTAAGACAAAAAAAATCAAATTCTTGTTCAATATCTTTTTTCTTTCAGTCTTTATCAAAAGTGATTTTTTTTCTGTTGTAAATCAATGGACAGTTAAACCTCCTACAAAGGAAGAATGTCTTTTTTTTATTGATATTTTTCTGGACAGACCAACAATTGCATTTACAAACACAATGCATCATAACACAAGTATCAAACAAACTCAACTGTCCTCTTTTCCTGTTTTTAAAAAACATACACCCAAACAAATTCACACAAAAAACAAACAAAGTAAACATACACAAATTAAAAACAAAACAATCAGACAAGACACATAGCCATAGAGTCCATATGAATATTCATGCAGAGTAATCATCTATTTCAATGTCCACATTCCATTTCTGTGAAGAATAAGCCCCAGACCTCCTTAAACATGTTCTCTCTACCCGCCACTCTATAAGTGATTCGTTCATATGTTGCCATCTTATACATTGTTTCCATCCATTCATTGTAGGTTGAAGGAGCAGAGGATTTCCAGTGTCTCAGATTGATTCTGCAGCCAGGTATCAGAGCCGGCTGTACCCATAGTTTCATACGATTAGATATTCTGACATTTTCTGGTAACAGTCTCAAAAGACACAGTGCTGGGGTTTTAATCAGTGATAAGTTCAACATCCCGTTCAGAAAAACAACAATGTTGTCCCACATACATCCTGTCTTCTCACAATAATACAGTTGATGTAGTAAAGTCCCAGACACCTTCCCACATCTCCAGCAAGCATCATTGTCCCTTAGTTTCAGTTTGGCCAGTTTACATGGGGTCCAGTAGCTTCTATTGATCACCTTATAATGAATGAGTTGTGACTGTGCTTCATGTGAGCATTTATGCCACGATGCAACAATCTTCTCCCAGACCTCTGTCGAAATCCCCCCCCCCAACATCCTTTTCCCAACACATTTGCGGGCCCTCTAGTTGTGGCGTGTGTGCTTCCCTAATATGCACATAAAATATTGAGGCCCCCCCTTTTCCCATCCATGTTGTATGGAATAGATCCTGTATTCTAGTTTGTGGATTCAATTCAGATTTTACCTGGCCCAATATACAATGCCTAATTTACAAAAATTTCCAAAAGTCTGATTTGTCTGATTCTATTCTGTCTTCACTTCCTCAAAGGATTTCATTCCGTCTTTCCCAAACAGATCTCCAAGGAGATGTATGCCTGACCTAGCCCACCTTTCCCACATGAATGTCTTCTTGCCTATGAGAAGCTTCTTATTGTACCATATGGATGCTTTAGGTGTGAGATATGTATTGGATTTCATAATATGATGTGCCACTCTCCAAGATTCCTGCGCAAAAGATAACACTGGGTTCCTGACTGGTATTGCTCTTCCCAGTTGTGTCAGAGATGCCTCTAGGGAGGAAGGATATACTAGTTCTTCTTCTGTCCTTACCCAAGCAGGAGCCTGGTCTGGAGGAACATTCCTTTTAGAAAGTTGGGAGAGTGAGAAGGCATAATGATAAAAGTTAATCTTTGAGAGTGGCAGGCCCCCCTGTTCTTTAGCTGCGTATAACTTAGTACGGTTAAATAAAGGCTTTTTTTCCCATCCAGATAAAGTGCTCAATTACTGTGTTGTGCTGTTTTAACAACAAGTGCGGGAATGATGAGGGTGGCATGTATATAATATATTGTATTTTAGGCGCTATAATAATTTTCACCAGGTTTATTCTACCCAACAGTGATATATTCATCTTAGTCCAATTCTGCAACAGAAATTGAATGTTTTGAATGACAGAAGTTATATTTGATTCCATTATCTTATTCAGACCCGGCGTTAGTTTAATCCCCAGATATGTTAGGCCGGGCGGCATCCATCTTAACTGCCATTTTTCTCTAATGACCGTTGGGCATAATTTGGATAGTGGCATATGGCTTCTGATTTTGTCCAATTGATTGTATATCCCGATATCTCAGAGAAAGAGTCTATTACTAAATTCATTTCGGATACAGCCATTTCAGGATTACTGGATACCACTAGGATGTCGTCAGCATATAAAAAAAAGTTTATGTTCTTCCCGACCCGCTTGTATTCCCACTATATTATTATTCGCGCGTAAGGCCAGTGCTAATGGTTCGAGAAAAAGAGCAAAAATGTAAGGCGAGAGAGGCGAGCCCTGCCTACTGCCACGGCTCAGCTTAAAAGAGGGTGACATGATGCCATTGGTGAGACAGTGGCCATCGGATCTGTATACATTAGCTGAACCCATTGTAGGAACGATGGTCCAAACCCATATCTCTCTAGAATAGAAAACAAAAAGGAAAACTCCACCTTATCAAAGGCCTTCTCTGCATCTAGAGAGAAGGCAACCACTGTGTCTTCTCTATTTCTCGTTTTCCACATCAGATGCAAGAGTCTGCGTAAATTATCAGCTGAGCTCCTCCCCTTTACAAATCCAACTTGGTCTGGATATATTAGAAGTGGAATAACATCCTCTAGTCTGGTTGCTAGAATCTTGGCCAACACTTTTTCATCCACATTGATTAGTGAGATTGGTCGAAAATTACCACAGTACTGAGGGTCCTTCCCTTTCTTATGAATTAAAGTGATTACTGCTGATCTCATGCTTTCCGGGAGTTTACCTTTCTGTAAAGCATCTTGATAGACAGTTTGCAGTCTCGAGGCTAACTTGTCGATAAACTTCCTATAAAAGTCAGAAGTAAACCCATCATATCCCGGCGCTTTCCCCAAGCTAAGATTAAGTACTGCCTGCTGAATTTCTTCAATAGTGACGTCTCCTTCTAAGGTGTCTCTCTGAGCCTCTGTTAAGGTTGGCATGTTAATTGTTGAGAGGAAGCTCTTCAGCTTAGACTCATCCATCGTCCCTTGTGATGTGTAAAGTTCTTGGTAAAATGTCTGAAACACCCAATTAATCCCCTTTTTATTCGTGATTACTTTTATTATATATTCAAGAAATTATGTTTTGAGTTTGCCTCTGTTTTACTCTATGTGCCAATAATTTGCCTGCTGTTTCTCCCTGTTCATAGTATTTCTGTTTCGTGTAAAACAACGCTAATTTGGCCTTCTTTTGTAAAATGTTATTCAAATCAAATTTTAATTTATTAAGTTTACGCCACGTTTCTGGGTCTGGATGCTGTATATGCTGTTTCTCAAGCTTTTTTATGTCTTTATCTAGTTTAAGCATCTTTTCATTTTCTGCTCTTTTAGCAAGCGCACTGTGTTTTATAAGACGCCCCCTTACATATGCTTTAAAGGCATCCCACATCATCCCAGAGTCTGAAATTGAGCCCTCGTTAAATTCCCAGAACTCACACATCACCATCTTAACAAATGTACAATACTCTTCTCCATTTAACCTGAAATTATCAAAGCGCCACCTTAACACCCGTTCCTCATTTTCTTGAGGGGACATACCTACATCCACAGGTGCATGATCCGTCAAAACTATATTGCCAATTGTAGCACTAAGCACTTGGTTAACAAAAGCCCTAGATATAAGAAAATAATCAATCCTAGAATATGTGGCATGGGGGTGAAAGAAAAAGGTATAATCTCTTTCTTGTGAGTGTAATAACCGCCATATATCAATAAGTCCCAGTTCTTCCATCATAAACTGTATTGCGGCCATTGATGCAGACCTATAGCTGGGTCGGCTTGATTGAGAGGATTTGTCCAGTTTCAGATCTCTAACCTGGTTGAAGTCTCCCCCTATTGTCGTTCCCCACATTTCTAATTATATTGCAGACATCATTGAAAAAGTCTGCTGATACTGAATTCGGACCATAGATATTAGCCACTGTCACTCTTTGGCCTTCCATTATAGCATCTAAGATTACCCATCTACCCTCTTTATCTGAGATGTGCTTCAGCACTCGGAAGTCTACGTTCCTCTTAACAAGAATAATCACCCCTCTCTTCCTAGCAGGGAATATGCTATAATAAACCTGTCCCACCCAGTCTCTTTTCAATTTGTCGGATTCCTTCTCATTCAAATGTGTTTCCTGAATAAGGGCTATATCAGCCTTTTTCTGTTTGAGAAATATTGGGATTTTTTTCCTTTTAATAACATGCGTGCACCTCACTATATTCCAAGATACTATTTTAAGTAAACCCATATTGAATTATTGAAGTATCTCCATAAAAAATAAAAGTTGCCCTACATGCATTTATCCCTCGGATGCACCCATCGAGTTGTTGATGGGTGCATCAACAAGGTGCCGTCAGCCAGTGTAACCTTAGTGTCCTCAAACACCTGGTTTCTCTCCTTCGACCAGTTCACCGGGCCCTTGGGGTCCTTACCCTTCAGGGCTTCATACGGGGAGGGGGGGAGAGAGAGAGAGAGAGAAAGAGAGAGAGAGAGATGAGCCGCCCGGGGAATGAGCTGGTTGTAAAAGTTCACCATGCCCAGGAACTCCTGCAGGGACTTCACCGTGTTCGAGTGTGGGAATCTGGCGAGGGCATCAACCTTGTTGGGGAGGGGGGTTGCTCCGTCCTTTGTAAGTCCGTGCCCGAGGAACTCAATGGCTGGAAGGCCCAACTGGCACTTTGCTGGGTTGACAATGAGCCCATGCTGGCTGAGCTGCTCGAACAGCTGCTGGAGGTAGACCAGGTGCTCTGCTGTGGACATACTTGCCACGAAAATTTTGTCCAGGTAAACAAACAGGAACAGCAAATCCCGCAGCACAGAGTCCATGAGTCACTGAAAGGTGTGCGCAGCTCCTTGAGCCCAAACGGCATCCCCAGGAACTCGAACAGGCCAAACGGCGTGATTACTGTCGTCTTTGGCACATCCTGCAGACGGACAGGCACCTGGTGGTATCCGCACATGAGGTCCACCTTGGAGAAGATGACCGCCCCCCGCCAAGTGGATGGAGGATTCCTGTATGCTCAGGATAGGGTAGCGGTCTGGTGTCATGGCATTTTTGAGGCGGCGGTAATCACCACATGGCCGTCAGCCACCATTAGCCTTCGTAACCATATGCAGGGGGGAGGCCCACAGGCTGTCGGAGCGGCGCACAATGCCGAGCCGCTCCATGTTGGCAAACTCCTGCCTGGCGATGGCGAGTTTGGCTGTGTCGAGGCGCCGTGCATGGGCTTAGACTGGGGGGGCAGTAGTGGTGATGTAGTGTTCCACTCTGTGCTTGGTGACCGCTGACGAGAAGATGGGCATTGTGAGGTCCGGAAACTCAGTGAGCAAACGGTGAAACTCATCACCGGTGGTGAGCATATTGGACAGACTGATGGGACCCGCCTATCCCAGCGTACATGAGTAGGAGCAGAAGAAGACAGCGTCAATCAAGCGGCGGTTTTTAATGTCCACCAGCAGTCCATAAGCATGCAGGAAATCCACGCCCAGGAGGGGAATGGACACCTTCGTGGCAAAACTCACCTCCGCATATCTCGTGCCATAGGTTTGGACGAGGGTGCCATTGGCAGCATCCATGGGGGTGGGAGGCAAATCCACTGGCCATCATGTCAACTGCTGTAGCAGGCAGGATGTGTGCCCGAATCAGCTAGCAACTGCCGGCCGGAGATGTGTCCTGAATAAACAGCAGCCTGCCGTACTGGCCGACACTCAGGGCTACTACTGAGCACCGGCCCTGGCTTTTCCCACTCTGCTGAAGCTGCATGGTGCACGGCATTGCTTGGCTTTGGCTCCAAACCTAGCATGAAACACAGTCCCCCTGAGTCCTGCTGCCAACTTGAAACTGCTGGCGTGGCGACACCCGCAGCCTCAACCGGCTGTGGTGGAAGAGCATGGGCAGGCAGCAGAGCGGCCACACACTGCTATCGGCTGGCCAGAAAAATCCTGCCAGCCTCCGTGGCCAACTCCCGAAAGTTGCTGGTGGTGGACAATCTGGAGCTAGCCAAGGAAGCACGGACATGTGAGGGGAGCTGACGAAGGAACAGCTGGTCGAAAAGGAAGGTGGGGTCGCATGAACCCAGCATAGTCAGCATCTTGTCCATTAATTCCGATGGCTTTCCGTCTCCCAAGCCTTGCAGTAAAAACAACCAGTCCGCCCGCTCCACCTCTGATAGCTCAAAAGCGTGCAACAAGTGCCTCTTAATCGTACCGTACTTATCCACGAGTGGTGGGGCTTGCAGCAGACCCAATATCCGTGATGCCATAGATGTTTCGAGTGCCGCCACGACGTATTAGTACCTGGTCTCATCCACGGTGATGTTCCTAATAGCGAACTGGGCCTCGATGTGAGCGAAAATACTGCCGTAGCAGTCTCCCAGAAGTTGGGGAGTTTGAGCAAGACGGCGTTAGCCACTGCCGCTGCACTGGTAGCTTCGTTTTCCATGACTCACGTCAGGGTCACCAATCTAGAGGATGACAAAAAGGAGAAGAGACCACTTCTCCTTTTGACCACACAGCCGTGGGTTCGTTTATTTCCTCCACAAAACTTAAAAGGCACAGTTGATAATTATAAATTGGGGCGGCTCCAAATGCTAGCTCACAACCACCAAAAACCTCAACCTAGCGTCTACCCACAATCCCCTTCTGCTAACCCCTGAACCCACCATCTTAAAGGAACAGTCTCTGTTCAACATGGTGACTGTCTCCCCTGCCTAAAGTAGGTCACTATGGTAGTATACATAATGGTTGTAGGTTGGTTTTGTAGGTGTTACCCCATACCTCCACACAGTAGATCAGTTAAGGTAAAATAAATGAACAATACCAAGTGTGCAATGGATCCAGAATGTGACTTGCTTTTCTCATGATGCAATGCTGCTTGCCAGCTTTGCTCGCACATATATATGTTATGTGAGGTTTTCAGCAGATTTTGTGGTCTAGTATCACACCTAGAAACTTATTTTCATATACTCGTTCTAGTTGGACATCGCCTATCCCTACTTTTACTTTGGTATTTGTTATGTGATTTCTAAACAACATAAACTTTGGTTTGTCCAGATTTAAAGATAATTTGTTTTTGTCAAACCACCGTTTTATTTATTTTTTTTAATTTCTATTGTGGTCACCTCCAAAAGCTGCTGTAAAATCTCACCGGAACAAAATATATTTATATCATCAGCGAATGGAACAAATTTCAATATTTTTGATAACTTGCACATATCATTTAAATACAGCATGAACAGTTTTGGACCTAAAATCGACCCCTGGGGTACACCACAAGTAATACACTTGAAAAGCAGGCTGCTGATACAGGGTTTTGCCCCTACCAGCCAGAATCCAGCGGCTTGAACAGCACCTTCAGTGATGTTTCACGGCTTCGTGATGGTGATGCATCAGGAGGGCTGCCAGATGATGCCGGCCAGGGATGATAATGGGGTGAGTCTCGTCCGTGCTCAGACTTGACTTTCCTATGTGACCTCCTACTCTCAGAAGTCCATCACTGTCTGCAACAGGGCGCAACTTCCACAAGCTGCTAGAGGATGGGATGTTGAGTCCCGAAGACACGCACTTGAGCTCTTCTGCATAGCAGTCATTTTGGATACTCTTCACAATGCACACTTTGGCCTTCGTCAGCTCTTCCTCTGTAGGACGACAGATGTGCCACCCCTGACACTTGTCTTGGACGGAGCGGGAGAAAAATCGAGCTACGTGAATCAGGTTCACCACTGCTGTGACGAGGGCGTTGAACTCGGAGAAGCATTCAAAGCATTGAGGGTGTACCACATTCCTGGTAACATGCATGAGACTTGTCGTCACTTGGGGACGTACCTCAGAGTCGAAAGCAGTGTCAATAGGGTTGTAAGTCTCTTGAGGTTCAGATGGGTACAAGGATGTATTCCTTAGAAGGGCTGGTCCTGTAAACCATATTGTGCTGCTTGGGAGAGCCGGTGGCAGGATCTTGAGCCAATGTCGGCTGGGTTCAGGTCGGTATGGACGTTCTTCCACTGGCCAGAACATGGTGACTGACGGATACGCTGAACCGTATTATGCACGTAGGCATAGAACCCCCTTGACTGGTTGTGGATGTATCCTAGTACGAGTCTGCTGTCCGTGTAGTATGTGATGTTGTCGAATGTCACGTCCATCTCTGTGACTATCATCTCAGCGATCTCCACTGCGAGGACGGCCGAGCACAGTTCCAGTCTTGGGATTGTTCGGTTAGGCTTAGGAGCCAGCTTCGTCTTTCCAAAGACAAAGCCGACTACAGTTTGTTCATCGTGGTTCATCGCCTTAATGTAGGCTACAGCTTCGATCACTTTCACTGATGCGTCTGCAAAGACATAGAGTTCTCTTCTTTGCGCCCCTGTGGTTGAGAAGGATGTGTAGGGGCGTGGTATCTGGAGTTCCTGTAAGTCGTGGAGTGACTCTCTCCATCTGGTCCACTCAGTCTCCATGTCTTTGGGGATTGGCGAGTCCCAATCCTCTGCTTGTGTGGTGAGCTCTCTGAGTATCAGCCTTCCTTGAACAGAGACGGGCGCGAGGAACCCTAGGGGGTCGTATAGGCTATTTACTGTGGACAACACCCCTCTGCGAGTAAAGGGATTCTGGCTGTCCGCAATCTGGAACGTGAAGGTGTCTGTGCGCATATTCCAGGACAATTCAAGACTACATTGGACGGGCAAGTCATCAACGAAGAGGTCCAAGTCTTCGACATCCTTGCTGCAGTCCTCAGGTGGGAATGCACCAATGACGGCAGGTCGATTTGATGCAATTTTGTGTAGCCTGAGGTTGGAAGCTGCAAGCATCTTCTGTGCTCTCCTGAGAACACTGATGGTCTCTTCCTCAGTGTCGAAGGACTTTAGAGCGCCATCCACGTAGAACTTGCAGTCAATGAGTTCTTTTGCATCGCTTCCATAGTCTGCCTCTGCTTCTTTAGCTGCTCTTCATAAACCGTATATAGCCACAGCAGGGGAGGGGCTGTTGCTAAAGAGGTGGGCCCGCATCCTGTAGTCCATGACGTCAGAGGTAAGGTCATTGTTCCTAAACCATAGGAAGAGGAGGAAGTCCCTGTGATCTTCCTTCACCACGAAGCAGTGGAACATGTGTTCGATGTCGGCGGTGATGGCCACCCGCTCCTTCCTGAACCTTATGAGTACACCTAGCAGGCTGTTGTTAAGGTCAGGGCCTGTGTGTTACGTCTCGCCGCTCCACACCCGCTCTGCAGTGTGGGCGTGCCCGGAGCTCTGCCAACTCCACCTGATGCCTGTTTCCTCGTTACCCCTCCACTCACCTGTTGGCAATCACCTCCCTATATCTGGCTGTGTCACTCTCAGCTTGTTGCCAGTTCGTGCCGTTCCCTGGGAGAGTACTTGTGCTTGTCCTGCTCATCGAAGTTTGTTTACTTACCTGGATCTTCCCTGGAGATTTCTCTGTTGGACCTCCCTCGTTGCTCCCCTTCCCCTGTGCGCTGCTTTCCGTTTACGAAGAGGATTTCTTCACTCCAGCGTTGCTGTGATTTTCCGTTCTCCTTTGGTATCCTCCTGTTTACCCCCCCCCCTCCTGCCTGGATTAAGGGCCGACTCCACTGTTCCCGGATTAAAGGGCGACTCCACGGTTCCCGGCTTAAAGGTGGACTTCGCGTTTCCTGGTGAAAGTGGACTTCCTGAGTTTTCTCTTCAATAAATTAGCCTGTTGGTCCCGCTATATTGTGCCTTCTGTGTTTGTGCTCTTGGGGTCGGGTGCAAACCCTAACAGTACGAACTGGCCATGACGACCCCAGCCAGCACAGACGGCACACCCACAGCCAATCCGGTGCAAGCAGCCCTAGTAAAACAAATTCAGATTACCAACGCCCATTCCCAGCAATTACAAGAGGCTTCGGTTGCTGTGCAGGGTCTCCAGTCTCAAGTTCAACCCCTGCAAGCTTCTGTGGAAGCTTTAGCTGTCCAGCAGGCGGCGATGGCGAGTCAGCAGGCAGAGATCATGCAACAACTGCAGACCATTTCAGCAGCTTTTGCCAACCAGCAGCTGAACCAGCCTGTACCGCCAGCAAGTGCGCCCCCTGTGGCCGCCGCTCCAGTAGATCCTCCGGTTCCTGTTCATTTACCCCGTGGAACCATCATTACCAGTCCACGCCCATTTGACGGTAACTTTGAAACTTGCTCTACCTTCATTATGCAGTGTGAGCTTGTTTTCACACACCAGCCCACCGTGTTCTCCAGTGATGCTGTTAAGATTGCTTACGTGACCAACCTGCTCAGTGGTCGAGCAGCGCAGTGGGCTACGTCTTCTTGGTCCATGGGGGCCAGCTACTGTAACTCTTATAGAGACTTTGTCGCAGAGCTACGTAAGGTTTTCCACCATCCGGTAAGCGGTCGGGATTCTGACTCACGACTGAATAACATCCAGCAGGGCGGCGCCAGCGTCACAGATTACTCCGTCGACTTCCGCCTGGCTGCCGCTGAGAGCGGATGGAATGACCAGGCCCTGCGTGCCACTTTTCGTAGAGGATTGAGCGAGGCGGTGAAGGATCAACTTGCTACCCGAGAAGAACCCTCATCTCTGGATGACCTCATTGCTCTCGCTATCCGCATTGATGGACGTATCCGGGAGAGAAAGCGTGAGAAGGCCTTGCGTGGAACTTCCTTCAATCCCAGAACTACCTCTGCGTCAGACCGAACCGCTGTTCCCGTTTCCCCGGCCAATCCCTCCTCTGACTCTTTCGCGACAACGCCACCTGGGGATGTAGAAGAGCGGATGGAGGTAGGACGTGCTAGACTTACTCCTGCTGAACGGGAGAGCCGATTCAAGGCAGGTCTTTGCCTGTACTGTGGTCTTAAGGGGCACCGACTCCGCGACTGTCCCTCACGGCCAAAAGATTAGGCTTACCAGGACCAAGGGAGATCCTAGTAAGCCGCCTTTCCTTCTCCCGTGGGTCCGAATCTCGCGGCCATCTTGTTCCTATTGCTTTAGTCTGGGCGGGCCAGAGACTTTCCCTTGGAGCCCTGATTGATTCCGGAGCAGATGATAGTTTTATGGACCTTGACTTTGCCTCGCAGGCAGACATTCCCCTTGAGTCTCTTGGGACCCCCATTGATGCGTTTGCCTTGGATGACCGGAGATTAGCCTGTATCACACAGCGGACCGTCCCCGTTACTCTCACCGTTGCAGGTAACCACACAGAGACCATGCAATTTTACATCATACGTTCCCCGCTTAATCCAGTTATCTTGGGACGCCCCTGGCTCAGACACCATGAACCCCACATCTCTTGGTCCACAGGCACAGTCCTTGGATGGGGCTCTACTTGCCATGCCCAATGCCTTCGTGCAGCTCCTAGTGCTACGCCTTTGAGCTCGCCTACTCCCCTGCCTCCTGATCTCTCCTCCGTGCCCTCTGTGTATCATGACCTTGGTGAGGTATTTAGCAAGACCCGTGCTAAGTCACTCCCGCCTCACCGCCCGTATGATTGCGCCATTGATCTCCGTCCTGGGGCTACTCTTCCCAGTAGCCGCCTCTACAACTTGTCACTCCCTGAGAAGGCGACCATGGATGAGTACATCACCGAGTCCCTTGCTGCAGGTCTCATCAAGCCCTCGTCTTCCTCTGTTGCTGCAGGGTTCTTTTTTGTGAAGAAGAAGGACGGGGGACTTCGACCTTGTATTGACTACCGGCAACTGAACGCAATCACCATTAAGAACAAGTACCCGCTTCCACTTATGAGTTCGACTTTTGAGCCTCTCTCACAGGCGACCATCTTCACCAAGCTAGACCTGAGGAGCGCTTACCACCTCGTGCGAATCAGGGAAGGCGATGAGTGGAAGACCGCCTTCAAAACACCCCGAGGCCACTATGAGTACTTGGTGATGCCGTTCGGACTCACAAACGCACCAGCAGTGTTTCAGGCGTTTATGAACGACGTACTCCGTGACATGTTGGATGTGTTTGTCGTCGTTTACCTGGACGACATCCTCATTTTCTCCCAGTCTCTTGAGGAACACGTCCAGCATGTTCGCAGGGTACTGGAGCGCCTCCTCCAGAACCAACTCTACGTCAAGGCGGAGAAGTGCCTGTTTCACTCCCCCTCTGTGGATTACTTGGGATTCATCGTAGAGAAGGGACGGACCAGAGCAGATCCCCGCAAGGTCCAGACAGTGGTGGACTGGCCGGAACCTACCAACCGTAAGGAGCTGCAGAGTTTTCTAGGGTTCGCAAATTTCTACCGGAGATTCATTCGCAACTACAGCCAGCTGGCAGAACCGCTTACTGCGTTAACCTCCCCAGCCAAACCCTTCATCTGGTCTCCTGCTGCCAGCTCTGCTTTCCAAGTCCTCAAGACAAGGTTCACCTCGGCCCCAGTGCTGCTCCATCCTGACCCCAAGAGACAATTCGTGGTAGAGGTTGATGCCTCGGATTCAGGCGTAGGGGGGGTGCTCTCCCAGCGGTCGGCTGAGGACCAGAAACTCCATCCTTGCGCCTTTTTCTCCCGCCGATTTCTGCCGGCCGAGCAGAATTATGACGTTGGAAACCGGGAGTTACTGGCTGTAGTGGCTGCTCTGGAGGAATGGCGCCACTGGCTCGAGGGCGCTGAGCACCCGTTTCTCATCTGGACGGACCACAAGAACTTGACTCACCTGAGGGCAGCCAAACGTCTCAACAGTCGTCAGGCTCGGTGGGCTGGCTTCCTTAGTCGTTTCAACTATGTTCTGACTTACCGTCCTGGGACACGCAACGTAAAGGCTGACATCCTGTCTCGGCTACACCCGAAGGAAGGCGCGTTTGAAGAGCCTGAACCCATCCTCCCTGCGGCTAGAGTGGTCGGTGTGGTCACTTTTGGTCTTGAGTCGGCTGTTCGCACTGCCCAACGTGCTCAACCCGCTCCGAGTAACGTGCCACCCCGTCGCCTCTTCGTCCCAGATGCTGTTCGGTCTCGAGTTCTTCAGTGGGGTCATAGCAGTCGTTTCTCCTGTCACCCAGGAGTTAGTCGTACCCAGTCGTTCATCGCTCGGCGCTTCTGGTGGCCAACTATGCGGGAGGATGTCAAGAGCTTTGTAGCGGCCTGCACTGTTTGCGCCCGCAGCAAGGCCTCTCACCAGGCGCCATCTGGTCTGTTGCAGCCACTCCCTATTCCTAGCCGCCCCTGGTCTCACGTGGCTTTGGATTTCGTTTCCGGACTACCACCTTCTCGGGGAAACACTGTGGTTCTCACCGTCATAGACCGTTTCAGCAAGGGCGTCCATCTGATAGCCCTTCCCAAACTTCCTTCGGCTGCTGAGACCGCGGACCTCTTGATGCAACATGTCTTCCGGCTTCATGGCCTGCCATCAGATGTAGTCTCCGATAGAGGTCCTCAGTTCACCTCACAAGTGTGGCGTGCATTTTGTAAAGGCATCGGAGCCACAGTAAGTCTGTCTTCGGGCTACCACCCCCAAACAAATGGTCAGACCGAGAGGGCAAACCAGAGCATGGAGACAGCGTTGTGTTGTGTATGTAACAGCAAGCCCTCCACCTGGAGTGACTACCTACCGTGGGTAGAGTACGCCACCAATTCCCTGGTCAGCTCTGCATCTGGACTTTCTCCATTCGAGGCATCCCTGGGGTATCAACCTCCCCTGTTCGACCCACAGCAGGATGAAGTGGCCGTTCCCTCCGTACAGCTCCACTTGCGACGCTGTCAGCGTGTCTGGAGGACCATCCGGACAGCACTGCTCAAGGCTGGGGAGCGCGCTCGCAGAGGGGCTGACCGGCGACGTACCCCTGCGCCGGAGTACAAGAAGGGACAGAGGGTCTGGCTGTCCACGAAGGACGTTCCCCTCCAGACAACCGACAAGAAACTCTCGCCCCGCTTCATTGGTCCTTTTGAAGTCCAGAAAGTCCTGAGCCCGGCAGCTGTTCGGCTGAAGCTGCCTTCCTCCATGCACATTCATCCTGTCTTCCACGTCTCTCGAGTTAAGCCCGTCTCCAGCAGTCCTCTTATGCCCCCGGTTCCTGAGCCTCCGCCTCCGGAATTTGTAGATGGTCATCCTCAATGGAAGGTCCGCCGGCTGCTTAAAGTCCGGCGCTGCGGCCGCGGGTTCCAGTATCTCGCGGACTGGGCAGGTTATGGACCTGAGGAGCGCAGCTGGATTTCGCGGAAGCTCATTATGGATCCCTCTCTCCTCGCCGACTTCTACCGTGCCCACCCGGGGGCGCCAGGTCAGTCGCCAGGTGGCTCCCGTAGAGGGGGGGGTACTGTTACGTCTCGCCGCTCCACACCCGCTCTGCAGTGTAACCTTGGCCAAGGCTCAACGTCTCCCCGCTCCACACCCGCTCTGCAGTGTAAGCGTACCCGGAGCTCTGCCAACTCCACCTGATGCCTGTTTCCTCGTTACCCCTCCACTCACCTGTTGGCAATCACCTCCCTATATCTGGCTGTGTCACTCTCAGCTTGTTGCCAGTTCGTGCCGTTCCCTGGGAGAGTACTTGTGCTTGTCCTGCTCATCGAAGTTTGTTTACTTACCTGGATCTTCCCTGGAGATTTCTCTGTTGGACCTTCCTCGTTGCTCCCCTTCCCCTGTGCGCTGCTTTCCGTTTACGAAGAGGATTTCTTCACTCCAGCGTTGCTGTGATTTTCCGTTCTCCTTTGGTATCCTCCTGTTTACCCCCCCCCTCCTGCCTGGATTAAGGGCCGACTCCACTGTTCCCGGATTAAAGGGCGACTCCACGGTTCCCGGCTTAAAGGTGGACTTCCTGAGTTTTCTCTTCAATAAATTAGCCTTTTGGTCCCGCTATATTGTGCCTTCTGTGTTTGTGCTCTTGGGGTCGGGTGCAAACCCTAACACCATTCACTGTGACGGAGCATTAGATCTCCTTTTTGTTCTTTATGTTCTCCAGGTTGACTGTGCTGATTTCCCTAGTGTCTAGTGATAGTCCATCTACATGAAATGAGCCATCGCTGCTGTCTGAGTCCTCTGCTGTGACGAGATGATTGACAGGTTTGTATGCACGGGCTTGTCTAGCGGACCTGCAGTACCTTTTGAAATGGTTATATTTGTTGCAGTTGTGGCACTGCTGCCCGTGTGCCGGACACTCCCTTGGTGTGGGTGATTTACACCGCAATTTCTGCAGTTGGTGAGCCCTGTTGTTGAAGTTTGTTCACTCTGTGACATTGATCTGACTCGCTTCTGCTTTTTTATAAAGGCTTTGGGATATTTGACAGCATCCACGCTGACTGGGGCATGCATTGGAGTGGTCAGAGTTTTGCTGTGTTGCCCAGCTAGTCCACTTATTTGACACATACGAGTAGCCTTAGCTAGAGTTAGCTCACTTTCCTTGAGTAGTGTTTTTCTGACACTATCACTGGTAATGCCACACACTAAATAGTCTCTGATCAGCTCCTCCTGGAGAACTCCGAAATTACAGCTTTTAGATTTGATCCTGAGTGTACTCACATGCTTCCACTGTTTCCCCAGGTTTCTGGTATTGAAGGAATGCCTCTCCATGGTGATGATTTTCTGAGAGTTGCAAATTTCCCTGAATTTTCTTTTCAAACATTTCAGGTGTTCTCGTGTCACTGCCCGCCTCGTGACGACCCCGTCGTCTGCGAGCACCGCTGGTCAATACTTGAATGAGTGTTCACGTTCGATCGCCTCTGCTCCTGCTAAATTTAGCAGTATGCATGCTTGTGTTTTGGCTGGTTTGTCACTGTGCGCTGCGGCAATGAATATGTCATATTCCTGCTAGAATATGCACCAGTTCTCTGCTACATTACCATCGAAGGTAAGAGGGTCTGGTCGCCGAAATCCGTCTGCCATTGTCGTCCTTCTAGCTAGTTTTTTCTTCTTTCGTCTTTGTGGCGTTCCATACATGCAGAGGGAATGGCTACGTTAGTTAGCCAGCGCCTCTAACTAAACTCACTTTGCCGAACAAGGCGTCAGATGTAACTATGTACCTTTCGAGTCGAGAAAGTATCAGGTTTCACTTCTGACACCATGTAGAATGACTCGCATGGAGACCGTGTTAGCATCTAGGCTTAACATTTAATAATCATTGCAGGGGAACTCACGTACAGTGTACGAGCATGTAGCTGTGTGTATAATGCCGCCACTAGGCTGCATGGTCACGTGACTACTCTGTAAGTACGGAATGCAGGTCAGTACAAACATAATGCTACAAGGTTATCTACAGTGTCCAAATTTGACAGGCCTGGGAGGTAGCCATCATGCTTAGCGGCTTCCATGAAAGATCACACGACTTCAATGAAAGATTCTTGTGGATCTTTCATTATGACTTCGGGGAAGCTTTCCAGCTTGCTGAAGAGAGCCTGTTCGACGACCTCGGGTGAGCCAAATGTTTCATCGAGCCACTCCCATGCCATTGCCAGTCCAGTGGGTGGATATCTGATGTTGAGTGCTCTTCTCACCTGTTCTGCTGACTCATTTCCTAAGTACTTGCTTAGCAGGTTAAGTTCTTCTCCATCAGTCAGGTCTAAGCCGGCGATAGTGCTTTGGAACGGGGTTTTCCAGGCCCAGTAGTTCATTGGCTGGTCATGATATGTGGTGAGCCCTGAGGTCACCAGGCTGTTGCAGGCAAGGTATGTGGCGAGATCCTTGGTGATTTGAGAGTGGCCAGGTCTAGGTTCATGGGGCGTTCCGTGTACAAACCGATGAACAGGAAACAGTGGCTGCTGATTAGTGCTCTGATAGTTAGGTTCATAGGGCTTCCCGATGTACAGACTGTTGAACGGGAAATGGTGACTGTGTCCCACTATGCCGAGGAGACATGTAATGAGGCGCAGTTTGGCCGAAGAGTCAGCTTGAGTTTAGTAGATATTGTGTGGGTGAGATATTGTTGGCTTAACTTTATCTCTCTTCATTTTAGTTGGCAGTTCATATGTGCACATGCTGGATTGCTTTGACATGTAGGCAGTGGTACACAGGTATTGTCTGTTTTGCAGGGCTAGACTGGAGGCTTCACTGTGTACTTCCGTATCTGACTCTAATAAAGCAGCCTGCAATGGGTTTGCCTCCGCTAGTGCAGCATCCATTTCCTTTTCAGCTTTTAATGCGTCAAGAGTGGCTTGAATGTGTGCCTGCTCAACCTTCAGTTCAATTTCCCTTTTTAAATACGCTGCTCTAGCCTGTGCTGCTATGGCAACTGCTAAATTAGCTTTTGAGCTACTTGATGAACGAGATGACCGTGAACTCGTAGAGTGCTCATCTTTATTTCTTTTATTTGTGTTGTTAGGTTATTCCATTATGCCTTAATGTTTTGATACCAGAATAGTTAAGCTGAACATGAATGCTGTCTGGGTGTTAGCCACTTAGCTCTTGGATGTGAAGCTCTGCAGGAAGGCTGTCCTCCTCTCCACTGCTAGCTGTGTTGCCGTCTTTACACTGTGTAGGTCTTGCTAGCTATTTGGTGCCAGATACATCCCACCAGATAAACACTTCCAAAAAAGACAACAGACGGAGATTCTCTTCCATCAACTTTAGTTGGAAACTTGTGAAACTGTAACATAATACAGACACTGTATCAGAAATGCATGCAACATTACAGCTAGCAACAGAAATGCGACATCACGGCTGACATAAGAATATAGCGCTAATGGGGCTAGCTTAGTCTAACTTAGCTACATAACAATTCAGCTGAGTATATTAGTATTGTAGCGAATTCGGGGGGCAGTCCGGGAACCGCCACAGCCGGGACGCGAACCCGTATTCCTACTCCGCAAGCGACAACGTTAACCAGTCGACTAAAGGGTCCGACCCGTTAGTCAAGGACCAACGTGTCTACTTATCCATGCACGTTACAATCCCGAAGGAGGGGGTTAGTGTAACGTGCATGGATAAGTAGACACGTTGTCCCTTAGCTAAGGGTCAGACCCTTTAGTCGACTGGTTAACGTTGTCGCTTGCGGAGTGGGAGATGCGGGTTCGCGTCCCGGCCGCGGCAGTTCCTGTGATTGCCCCCCCGAATTCACTACAATATATTTGTTAACATACAAACTTTACTCACAGACGTCGCTTTAGCTGGCTGGGGGAAAAAAAGTGTTGAAGAACTGCAGAACTGACGACTGCTAGAGACGAGAGCGCCAACGTAATGTCACACTGGAGTAGGGAGCCTTGCATGCGTCAATTTAAACAATAATCAACCATGACTATATGCTACAGCAAGAGGGAGCTATGACATGACATAAACATACAGCTACACTCATGAGGCAGAACATCCACGATTTCCTTCTCTTCTACCGCTCTAGTTCAAATGGGGGTATCAAAAGTTTAATACGTTTATTATTATTATTATTATTATTATTATTATTATTGTTGTTATTGTTGTTTAGAATTTATTCAAAACCACCTTTTAATCAGTGACCCAATGGCCACAATTCTAAATCTATATTAAGTACACATTGAATTAATTCAAGAATGAATTTAATTATCTAAGCTGTTTCTCAGTAGTTTGACTGTTCAACCTGTCTTGTAATTGTACGTGGAACCCTCTGCCGACAGCTACAGCCCCTCATTCAACCCGCTGAAAGAGCAGATCTGGCTTATCTCTCAGTAGCCGCTTCAGTCTCAACGTGGAGAACAACATAAACTGGCTTTGTTTTGTTACAGCCGTCACCGCTCAATATTTATAACCTCTACTTTTCAGAAAGAGCAGGATAAGCAGTTTGGTTGATGAATGGATGAATGAATGGATTCAAAGTAACAAAATAAGCAATTTATAATATGCATGTGTGTTTTTATTTAGTGGATTCGTTAGGGAAGATTCCCTAAGCAGCAGTTCAGGGTTGCCAGAGGAACCTTTTGAGTCCTTTTTCTTGCAGCTTCATTTTTCAGCTGGCTTTGTTTTTATCATTCACAGCCCATCTATAAATCTATTCATACTAACTCGGCTGCCATTTAGACACTTGAGTAGCTTTTAGAGGAAGTGCTGAAAGTGCAAAACAACAATAACAGTGTGATAGACATAGTAATATTATTACATATGAATGTGAGGGAAAGGCCGTTGACTTAAATGCAGAATATTGCTTTTGATTTCGCAACAGCCAATGAAGTAACAGGAAATTCTGAGCTGAAGGGGAAAAAAAAAATCAAGACATTATTGGTTCAAAAAGTCTTCGAAGAGGAACCCCGGACTGAGTTTAGAGGAACCGGTGGTCCAGGTAGAGCCCCGGCTCAAGGGAGGTAACAAAAGAAGGGAGACAAGTCGAGGGTTGTCAATATTTAATGATACTGCAGCGAACTCGGGGGGGCAGTCGAGAACCGCCACAGCCGGGACGTGAACCCGTGTATTCTGCACCGCGGGCGACAACGTTAACCAGTCGACTAAAGGGTCCTACCCGCGAGCCAAGGGCTAACGTGTCTACTTATATGTGTACGTTATACTACCCCCCTCTTTCAGGAGGTGTGTCCCCGCGCTTCAGCATATCAGCTCCCTCACGCCTCTGGGCACACGCGCTTCATATGACCTCATGGTCTCATCATCCCACTTCTGACACCAATGTAGCGAATTTGGGGGGGGGGGGCAGCTCGGGAACTGCCGCTACCGAGATGCGAACTCATGTATTCTGCACCGCGGGCGAAAACGTTAACCAGTCAGCTAAAGGGTCTGACTTGTTAGCCAAGGGCTAACGTGTCTACTTATTCGTGTACGCTACACTACAAAAAAAAGATGAACGAAGTTCAAAAAACAATGTGCTGGTCGGAGAGAGGAAGCGGTGGGATCCAGAAGTCTCAGGGAAGCGCGTAGATCCCCCAGAAGCCTCCCTCGGAGCGCGGGAACAACAGAGCGCACTCTCTCTGTTTCAGTGACAAAGCCAGCAGGCAGGAAGAGGAGGCCGTAACAGTACGAACAGTCTGAGGCCATCCAGGAGGAACTGGACATTCAAACACGCCATAGGCATATAATTGCATGGTTCTTATGAGAAAGATCTTATCTGGAAAGAAATGCTCTCGACTCTTCCCCAGACTAGGGGCTCGCTCTCCACCTCTATGAAGCACCTGAGAGGAGATGGTCTGACACATTACCATCCTTTTAATGCTGCACGAGCGTACAATCCCAACAAGGGTCGCCTTCACGGGACACTTGATTTATGGTTCTAAGGGGAGCGATGCTGGGAGTCCGCCATGTGTCTCGGTGGTATCGACGTGGCTTGGCACATAAGCCACGCTGTAGCCTACACTCACCTCCTCAAAGGTGTAATTGCACGCCGAGGCCACGTGGACCCCGCAACAGCTCTAGGGTTGTTTGCTTGAGCCGCTCCCCTGCTAGGTGTTCACGGCACCAGCACACTTTTGTGGGGTTGTTGTTGTGTCCTGTTGTTCAGTTGTTGTAATCGGTGTTTCATTTTGCCATGGCCTACTGACGTAACCGGTTAAATCACCGTAAACTGGTGTGGGCTCTAAAGGAACAAGTGCTGCTTTGACATGAGCGGACACGTCGTGGCTCTACAAGTTATTGATTTTCAGTAAGTATCAGTTTTACTCATTGGAATGAGCTCTGAAGACTAAATAGAGACATCATGAACACACACACACACACATACACACACAAGCTATATGTGTGTGTGTGTGTGTGAGAGAGAGATACCATATGAATGCAATGAATTCATTTTAATTTGAAAAAGAGGGGAGCATTTAATTGACAAAACTGAAATGTAAGTATCCCCCCCCCCCGAGTCAGTTCTTGGTGGAAGCATCTCTGGTAACAACTACAGCCTTTTTGGTCTGCTCTCCACAAGGTTGGCACCATATCTTAAATATTGTACTTTAAAAGCCAGGAAGTTATTGTTATTGGTTATATTAGATGAGGAACTGTAGTATGTGGTGCCGTTTGTTATTTTTTTCTACTCTTACTGCCTGACTGACTGCTACCTTTGAGCAGTCACTTAGCTGCTATACCCTGTCATATAGAGCCCCTTTAAGCCACAATGGACCCATGTACAGCGTAAGCAAATCAACGTGTGTGTGTGTGTGTGTGTGTGTGTGTGTGTGTGTGTGTGTGTGTGTGTGTGTGTGTGTGTGTGTGTGTGTGTGTGTGTGTGTGTGTGTTTTCCACTAGGTGAGCTGACCAACCACGTGGTCCTGCAAGATGAAGCATTTTAACTCGCTACATCGTTGGCACCAGGAACACTGAGTGCATCAAGGTGTCCATTTGAATGAAACTACAAAAACGAGACGGACTACAGATGTGAAGAGACAGGTTCTCGCTGGACCTTTCCAAAAGCCTTGACTGGAAGTCAGTTTGGGGAAAGTGTAACAATGAACACAGGACTAACAGGTTTAGACTCAGTTAGACGGGGATTAGTGATATCACATGGGTGCAGCTGTTTTTGAATTTTGTTTCCTCACAGAGATTTATCACAGCTAATATTAGTTGTCGTTTTTCCATTTCCATTACACCTGACGGGTGGACTACGCAGCATTTCCCCTGGAACAGTGGAGCGAGAACTGTCCGAGGGAAAAGGAGGACGACAAAATCACTGAAAACTTATCTGCCAAGATTTTCTGGGGGGGGGGGGGGGGTTTGTACTATTTGACCAAGTCTTGCAATTGTGGTCCCCCACCACAGAAACGGTCCACAATGTCTCATCCAAAATATTATCACCAGCAGCCGAAACTATGGAGCTTCAAACGGATCATCTACCTGATACCTGTCCTCACCGTCCTGTCTGTGATGCTGCTGTTCTGGCTATACAGGTAGGCCTTACTGCAACAGTGGGGGAGGCTTTTACTACATAAACTTAAACTACGGAGCCTAAATAAAGGCTGATTGGTTGCATTCCAAATGCAGTTTTTTTAAGGCAGGTTTTTCAATTAAGTCGTCGTTAATAATCATGTACATGGTACAGAGGTAGGGAGATTCGATGTTCACATCTCACACAATCTTGCTCAGATAATGACACAAAACTGCAATTCAACGTTGTGTATGTTGAAATAATTAAGTTTAGAAAAAGTAACATTACAAACGGTAGACTCATTTATTCATTCATAATTGTAACATTTTAAGCGTTATTTAAGTCTTATCAAGTGGGTAAGCAGAATTAGAGTGGTTTAGTTTAGGGTTCAGGTTAGGTAGTGGTCAAGTTTAGGGTTAATTTTTGATAGCAGTTAAGTTCATGGTTAACATTAGGTAGTTATTAATGAGCACTCTCATCTATTGAGGACTTAAGTCAATCCTGAGGGCTATGGAACATTTGTTTTCAATGTTAATTTATCCAAAATATTAGATCTGTTGTTGTGAAAATCTGACTGAAGCTCCTTGAGAAACTCTTCTCCTGGACACCAACCAGGGTTGCCACCCGTCCCTTATAATACAGGGCCATCTTGTATTGGAAAATAGGATGCTGCATCCCGTATTGAATCAAGAGGGGATGTGGTCTGCGCCTTTATTTCACACAAGTCGTTTCATATATACACCTGGTCTTCAAAGTGCTGAGAATAACATTTCTATTCTACAGAGCTATAAAGTTGATCAGCCACATTATGGAGATATGGGAAAGAGTAATGGAAGCTAGGTTAAGAGGAGAGGTGAGGATCAGCGAGCAGCAGTATGGTTTCATGCCACGAAAGAGCACCACAGATGTGATATTTGCTTTGAGAATGTTGATGGGGAAGTACAGAGAAGGCCAGAAGGAGTTACATTGTGTCTTTGTGGATTTAGAGAAAGTATATGATGGGATGCCAAGAAGGGGCGTGTGTGGTATTGTACGAGGAAGTCGGGAGTTGCAGAGAAGTATGTAGGAGTGGTGCAGGATGTGTATGAGTGTGACAGTGGTGAGGTGTGTGGTTTGAATGACAGATGGGTTCAAGGTGGAGGTGGGATTACGTCAAGGATCGGCTCTGAGCCCTTCGTGTTTGAAATGGTGATGGACACATTGACGGATGAGACCAGGCAGGAGTCTCCGTGGACTATGATGTTCTCGGATGACATTGTGACCTGTAGCGACAGTAGGGAGCAGGTTGAGAGGTGGAGGTATACACTGGAGAGAAGAGGAATGAAAGTCAGTAGGAGCAAGATGGAATACATATGCGTGAATGAGAGGGAGGGAGGACAGTGGAATGACGAGGATGCAAGGAGTAGAGGTGAAGAAGGCATACGAGTTTAAATACTTGGGATCAACTGCCCAAAGTAACGAGGAGTGCAGAAGAGAGGTGAAGAGAGTGCAGGCAGGGTGGAGTAGTTGGAGAAGAGTATCAGGTGTGATTTGCGACAGAAGGGTACCAGCAAGAGTTGAAGGGAAGGCTTACAAGATGGTTGTGAGACTAGGTGGCAGAGTTGAAGATGCTAAGATTTTCATTGGGAGTCATGAAGAAGGACAGGATTGGGAACAAGTATATTAGAGGGACAGCTCAGGTTGGACAGTTTGGAGACAAAACAAGAGAGGCAAGATTGAGATGGTTTGGACATGTGTGGAAGAGAGATGCTGGGTATATTGGGAGAAGGATGCTGAATGCAGCTGCCAGGTAAAAGGAAAAGAGGAAGGCCAAAGAGGAGGT
Organism: Lampris incognitus; assembly: GCF_029633865.1. Taxonomy (NCBI): domain Eukaryota; kingdom Metazoa; phylum Chordata; class Actinopteri; order Lampriformes; family Lampridae; genus Lampris; species Lampris incognitus. The sequence goes on from NC_079217.1 coordinate 59,502,482, forward strand.
TTATGGATGTGGTAAGGGAGGACATGCAGGGGAATGGAGTGACAGAGGAAGATGCAGAGGACAGGAAGAGATGGAAACGGATGATCCGCTGTGGCGACCCCTAACAGGAGCAGCCGAAATTAGTAGTAGTAGCAGTAATAGTAGTAGTAGTAGTAGTAGAGTGCATTTCTCTACACTGCCCTCCCATTCCATGACATTTCAAATAAACATGCATTTAGCTCAAAATGGTAAAATCGTGAATGGACTGCATTTTATATGGCACTTTTCTAGTCTACCGAACACACACACACACACACACACACACACACACACACACACACACACACACACACACACACACACACACACATCCATATGCTGATGCTGATGCTGATGAAGCAATTGAAAGCCACTGAAACTCACCCACAGCCATGTTGTCATCTCTGTTGAGCTGGGGTGCGCAATCTTCTTCTGGCGTATGGGGAATAAACAAAACTTGACTCGGTTTTCTCTTTAGCCTTTAACGTTAGGCATATTTATTTTGGCAAATACGGCAGGTCTTAGCTCTCTACTACCGACTCTTACACCACACACTGTCGCACATTGAGAACGTGGCGATGTCACATCCGAATGTACCGTAATACAATGAGTAAGGGCACCAGCAAATAACAACACTTAACATCCCCCACTCGCTCTTAGCTCATTGGATTACCTGGAAAACAAAACAACAACAAAAAGATAAGTCTTCTTCTTTACCTTGACAATGAGAACTCACTCTTTGTACTTCTAAGTGCCAAACATGTCTTGAGCAAACCTCTTTAGCTTTAGCTTGGTGGCTGGCTTTGTCATTACATCAGCAATCATTTGCTCAGTAGGACAGTATTCCAAGATTACCTTTCCATTATGTTTTTCTCTTGTATAATCACAGTATGAGCAGGATTCTGTACAAAACCATTTTCACTCAAACATACACTACCGTTCAAAAGTTTGGGATCACCCAAACAATTTTGTGTTTTCCATGAAAAGTCACACTTATTCACCACCATATGTTGTGAAATGAATAGAAAATAGAGTCAAGACATTGACAAGGTTAGAAATAATGATTTGTATTTGAAATAAGATTTTTTTTACATCAAACTTTGCTTTCGTCAAAGAATCCTCCATTTGCAGCAATTACAGCATTGCAGACCTTTGGCATTCTAGCTGTTAATTTGTTGAGGTAATCTGGAGAAATTGCACCCCACGCTTCCAGAAGCAGCTCCCACAAGTTGGATTGGTTGGATGGGCACTTCTTTGAGCAGATTGAGTTTCTGGAGCATCACATTTGTGGGGTCAATTAAACGCTCAAAATGGCCAGAAAAAGAGAACTTTCATCTGAAACTCGACAGTCTATTCTTGTTCTTAGAAATGAAGGCTATTCCATGTGTGTGTACTACTCCCTTCAGAGGACAGCACAAACAGGCTCTAACCAGAGTAGAAAAAGAAGTGGGAGGCCGCGTTGCACAACTGAGCAAGAAGATAAGTACATTAGAGTCTCTAGTTTGAGAAACAGACGCCTCACAGGTCCCCAACTGGCATCTTCATTAAATAGTACCTGTTAGAGCCTGTTTGTGCTGTCCTCTGAAGGGAGTAGTACACACCGGTGTAGGAAATCTTCAATTTCTTAGCAATTTCTCGCATGGAATAGCCTTCATTTCTAAGAACAAGAATAGACTGTCGAGTTTCAGATGAAAGTTCTCTTTTTCTGGCCATTTTGAGCGTTTAATTGACCCCACAAATGTGATGCTCCAGAAACTCAATCTGCTCAAAGAAGTGCCCATCCAACCAATCCAACTTGTGGGAGCTGCTTCTGGAAGCGTGGGGTGCAATTTCTCCAGATTACCTCAACAAATTAACAGCTAGAATGCCAAAAGTCTGCAATGCTGTAATTGCTGCAAATGGAGGATTCTTTGACGAAAGCAAAGTTTGATGTAAAAAAAATCTTATTTCAAATACAAATCATTATTTCTAACCTTGTCAATGTCTTGACTCTATTTTCTATTCATTTCACAACATATGGTGGTGAATAAGTGTGACTTTTCATGGAAAACACGAAATTGTTTGGGTGATCCCAAACTTTTGAACGGTAGTGTATATGTAACATAGTATTCCAATTTCTGCCTGACTGCTTTAGACCATAGAGAGACTTCTGCAACTTGTATACTAGCTTTTCACACATTTCTGACTTTTTCTCATAACCTTCTGGTTGCTATATATAGATTTCACAGTCAATTGGTGCATGCAAATAGGCTGTCTTAACGTCCATCTGGTGTAAGACTAGGTTCTCCTGCACTGCCTTCTGCATGACCACTCTTACACTTGTCCTATCAGCTGTGGGTGAGAATGTCTCCTCATAGTCAGTTCCTGGTTTCTGACTGTAGCCTTTTGCTACGAATCTCGCCTTGTATATATCTGATCCATCAATGTCACACTTGAGTGTGTAGACCCATCTACCCCCCACTGCCTGTTCACCTGATGGCAACTGGGTAAGGTTGAAGGTCTCGTTCTCCTCCAGTGATCACATCTCCTCGTTCATGGCATTTTTCCACTGCCTTGATTTGGTTGACGCTATGGCGTCCTGGTAGATTTGAGGAATGTCGCATACTGCTCTGTAACAAGAGTCCACGCATGTTTGCAGTTTGTCCTCTGTATCCTCAGTCTTGAATTCCTGTAGGTGAGCTGGTCTCCTCTAGGTTCGCGGTGGGTTCCTTCTGGTTACAGTCTTGGTGACTTTGCCCGGCTGTTTGCATTCAGTCTGTTCAGGTAAAGTCCCAGAAACTCCACTCTGAACACCCTGACCTGGTACATTTTCCACATTTTCATCAACATTTTCTTCACTGTCATTGACCCTGGGATGTACATTCCTATCACTATATTCTATGTATGACTCGGGTGTTTGTGTTTCCTTTTCTTTGGCTGTCTTGGCTGTGAACTTCACCAACCTGTGCTTTTGGACCCTCTCTGTGTCTGGATAGTACACTAGAGAAGCTGGGCTGTTTTTATCATAGCCAATGAAAACACCTTGCTCGCACCTAGAGTGTAGCTTCCCTTTCTCTTGCTTGTAAGCAAAACACATTGATCCAAATTTCTGCAGTGTGGATATGTTTGGTTTCTTGCCTGTGAACAGCTCATATGGCGTTTTCTTTGTGCGCCTGCTTTAGCACCTGTTCCTCACATAAGCTGCTGTCTGCATAGCGTAGTTCCATAGTTTATCTAGTAACTCGCTTTCTATCAGTAAGCATCTGCTCATATCATAGAGAGTTCGCCAACCTCTCTCTGCTCTGTCATTTTGGTGGGGTGAATAGGGTGCAGACATTTAATGTCTAATCCTATTCTTGGTTAACAGTGCCTGGAGGTCTCGGCTTGTAAACTCAGTGCCATTATCTGAACGGATACACTTGACTTCTCCATAAGGTGCTATGTCTGCTAAGAACCTTTCTGTGGCTTGAACTGTATCACTCTTGGACCTTTGGAAAACACACCAACACGGTACCTGAGTAGTCGTCTGTAAAAGACTGTGCATATCTGTACCCTTCTATGTTCGGTGTTGGCATGGGACCGGCTAAGTCAGTGTGGACTAGTTGTAAGGGTTTCTTAGCCTTTCTGTCTTGCTCCCTATTTCTCATCTGGGTGAATATTCCCTGTGTACACACTTCACATAACTGATCTGGTCTGACTGCACTTCCTTTTATCGCCATGCCTTTCACTATACCTTGTAACTTTTGTACATCTTCATAGTTACAATGACCCAAAATGTCATGCCAAGTTTGCATGTCGTGACACCCTTTACATTGGTCAACACTCTCCTCAACAGTTGGCAAGTAATACAAATTTCCACTCTCAGAGATGTCAAACCTGCTACTGTCCTTGGTAACCATGCGACTGTCCCCTTTCTTGAAAGTGATTGTCGCCCCTCCGTTTGTTGCTCTTGCCACCGAAAATATGTCATGTGGGTATGAAGGCATGTACAGTGTATCCCGTAGCTGTGTCTGTGCTGTCGTCCGGCGCTGTCGAGTAGACATATCATCACCGTTTCTCTTAGTTGTGCTATTGCACTACACTTGGTCCCATCGGCTAACTCCACTGATTGGGTGTAAGGCTGGAATGAGTTGTCGAAGCTTTTAAACTTTCCGATGTCATTCACGATGTGGGATGTTGCTCCTGCATCCACCATCATGCCTTTCATCTTCACGTTGTCTGGTGGTCTCTCGTTCTTTGTGTGCTTGGCCTTGAAGAGATGGTCTTGGTCGCTATTTTGTTCCTCCGCGACTTTTTTGACACCATCTTGTTCCCTGTTTTTCTTGCACAGGGATTCTTGGTGTGTATTATTTTTGCAGTAACTGCACCACACTTTTCGAAAACATTTTCTTACCTTGTGCGCTTTTATTCCACACTTGTAACACATCACGATGGCATCTTCATCTTTTCTGTTGCTAGCGTGCGTCTTGGTGGGGCCTCGGCCTTGCCTTGCACATGTCTTCATCACATTATCCGTAGATCTTGCCGTGTTCATTTTCTCTGCCTCTTCATAGACCTGTAGTCTTCTTTTAAAGTCGGTGAACGTAAAGTTATCTTCGTTTTGTGTTATGTGGACAGCTAGCAGCTTAAAAGAGTCTGGTTGCCCGCATAGTATCATGGCTATGATCAGTCCATCACTCATGGTCTCGCCTCCATCTCTCAGAGCTGTAATGAGGTTCTCCGTCCTTATTATGTAGTCGGTAACACTCTCGTTGTCCGCCATGCGTAGCTTGGTCAACGACGTGTATAAATGTATTATCCGCGGCTGGCTTTTTCCGGAATAATGTTCTTTCAGTATTCTCAGAGCTTCCTGCCATCATCAGTGGCTTCATGTCTTATCAGCGATAGGATTTTATCATCTAGTAGTCTTATTAGCTTAGCATAGCAATTAGCATTCTTCCTCCTGTCTTCAGCTAACTGTTCTTCGCTAGCGCCGGTGGGCTTACGTAAAATAGCCTCTTTTAGCTTCAGAGTTTGTAAGCAGCCTAGGAATCTTGTTTCCCAAAGTTCATACTTATCTTCGGATCCGTCGAACCAAAGCTGCGGTGCCAAGACTCCTGTTGCTCTGCTTGCCATTTTGCTAACGCGCTAATTTTACCGTGGCCTACTAGCTTGCTATACTTTTTCTCTGCTAAGCTAGCTTGTTAGCCTCATTGGCTAACGCATAATACGTCGCGTAAAACTTCTTCCGAGAATATAAACACAGATTAAGAAACTCTGTGATATAAATGCTCACTTATCTCCAAGCTGATCCACACAGCAGGTAGAAGTTCTGTGTAATACTTTGCATTAAACTTCTTCCGAAATGCTAGCTTGTGTCCACCTCTGCCCGGGCCCATAACCTGTTGAGCTGGGGTGCGCAATCTTCTTCTGTTGTATGGGGAATAAGCAAAGCTTGACTCGGTTTTCTCTTTAGCCTTTAACGTTAGGCACATTTATTTAGGCAAATACAGCTGGTCTTAGTTGTCGCACACTGAGAACGTGGCGACGTCACATCCGAATGTACCGTAATACAGTGAGTAAGGGCGCCATCAAATAACAACACTTAACAATCTCCAAAAGCTTTAGCCATCTCTACTGCGCATAGATTCACTGTTTCACCATCTCACAAGGGTTTCTTCGCGTCAGCAAGCTCAAGGGAAACGGCATAAGACGCCTTGAGAGAGGACTCCTGTGTAGATGTGGCTTTGGTAAAAAGGCTCTGCTGTCGGTGTATTTTCCTTTTGAGGTCAGCGATGATAGCGGCTCTGGCACCCCCGGTGTACATGGCATATTTGTCTTTGTGTGTGGTATTGTAGTGGTGACTCAGATTGAAGTCCTTCATGGCTGACTTGGTTTCCAGATGGTTTGCCTTTGAATTCTGTAAAAGATGTTCTGTTTCCCATCTTGCCTGGAAGACTCGGTTCTCTTGGGCAAGGTTTCTTTTTTTGCTGCTCGTGTCTGTCCTCGCCGCGTGTCGTTGTGGTAGAGGCCCACCGCGACCAAGACGAGACCACGTGAAAGCAGTTGCTTGGCTACAGGCCTCTTGTGTTTCGAGGGAGCGCCCTCTATCAGTGGACAGTATAATTGAAATCTGGTTCAAATGTCGTCAAATGGCCCGCTTGCTTCCGACGTCTGTGAAACCAACAATTTATTGATATTTGGAAATTGGCCCACAGGCCATACTGAGTCAGGATGGGGGCCGAATGCAGCTCGCTGGCTGCCAGTTACCTATGTCTGATGTAGTGGTTTTCAAAGAAATTAACAAGCCACTGAGGGGCTGTGATGACAGAATATAGCCTAGTTGACGTGTAGCCTAGTGTACTTGTGTAAATAAACCACTGTCCAGAAGGTGAAATGCAATACGCTCGGCTCAGTGTTTTTATTGCTCGCCAATAATGTCCATTAATATGAAATCACAAGAATCCACATTGTTTTTATTTATTTATTTGTTTGTTTATTTTACTACTTTATTAACCCCCGTGGGGCAATTCTTTCTCTGCGTATAACCCATCCTAGCTGTGTAGCTAGGAGCGGTGTGCAGCACCCAGGGAATTGTCCAAGAATCCAATGTCCATTTTCAAACAAAATGTCCACAAGGCGACAGTTTGGAAACGATAAAAAACTGTGTTTCCTCTGTCATGTAACCACCGTTATCTGAACCTTAGTTTACACCTAGGAGGACTTGGCCACACTCAGTGACGCCCAGTGAGCAAAGTAAATACATTACCTCAAAAAACTCATATTACATCAGATAACACTATATTTCTTGATAAAGTTTTTATTCTGGAGTTTTTCCTCATTCGGGTTTTGGGTCCAAGGATAGAGGGTGTCGTATACTGTTATTGTAAATATACTTGTTAAACTGGGTGTGAGCACCTGGTGTTATAGGTGGATATCCATCCACAGTGGGACTCAGATTAAGGAGTGGACATGGAAGCAGATAATAGCTTGCAAACTTTATCTTGGCACTTGGAGAGGGGTACAAAGTATATAGATGTCTGTGGTATCTGAAAATACAAACGGAAACAACCAACCGTACATGGTTTCACATAGGCATATGATCCCACAACCAAATAATTCCTTAATGTACTCCACTAGCACATTACTAGATTTGAGGATATCAACCATTCGGGAAATAAGGCTTGACAATAACCACAATCTCTTTCCTTTAAATACAGCACTGCAGTATACATGAAACATCAGTCACATGAAATGAGCTACATTCCACCTCATCCACCTAACTACATTTCCAGCTACCATGCTAGCAATTAAATTTGTTTTCTGCATTTTACCCATCCTATTGTATAGGAGCAGTGGGCAGCTGCAGCACCCGGGGACCAACTCCAGGTCTTTTTCCTATTGCCTTGCTCAGGGGCACAGGCAGGAGTATTAATCCTAACATGCATGTCTCTTGGATGGTGGGAGGACACCGGAGCACCTAGAGGAAACCTGCGCAGTCATGGGGAGAACATGCAAACTCCACACAGAACGGACCTGAGACAGCCTGGGGTTCGAATCCAGGAGCTTGTTGCTGTGAGGCAACAGTGCTGACCATTTGGGCACTGTGCTGCCCCAATATATATTGTTCTGATTGTACAGCCCTTCAGGACTACCTAGTGAATTTGGCTATATAAATATATTTGACTACATAAATGACTCCTATATAAATGGTCATCGTCATCATCGGCGGTCAATCGGCATCGAGTGTGACCATCCTCCCTCTGGGTCGTCTTCAGGTGGGTATAGAGGCTGATCCTGGAGCTGCATAATGGGAGGATGCCTGGGTGTGACAGCTTTGTATGTGGAGCGACTGATGCACCTGCAGCCACCACACAGTCCTTGACAGGGGGTGGCCAGAGTCCAATGGCATGGAGAACCAAGACGATTGGGACCACCTTCTGTTGCAGCCTTCATCCGCTGTTAATGCTGTTGTGACCTGGAGACATCTTCTACCAGTTCTGCCTTTGAGGTCTTTGTTGGATCTTTGTATAATTGGTACCATCTGCACACGCACACCTACACGCAGATGGTGCACATGAAACCCTGGTTAGTGTTAGAACTAAGTGCATGCGGCGGCAGGTGACCCAGTGGTTAGCACTGTTGTCTCACAGCAAGAAGGTCCTGGGTTCGAACCCCAGGCCATCCCAGGTCCTTTGTGTGGCGTTTGCATGTTCTCCCCGTGTCTGCGTGGATTTCCTGTGGGTGCTCCGGTTTCCTTCCACCATCAAAAAAGACATGCATGTTAGTATCAATACTCCTGTCTGCCCCTGAGCAAGGCGATGGAAAGAACTAGAGTCGGTCCCCGGGCGCTGCAGTTTCCCACTGCTCCTATACAATTGGATGAGTTAAATGCAGACAACAAATTCGTTGTAAGAATACAAAGTCAAATGAAGAGGCTTTCATGTGTGTGCTTGTACATGAGTGTGTTGATGTGTACCGTTCTACAGACCCTGGCTGGCTCAGATCCTATTTCAGTCCGACCAACACACAGAATATGGACGAGCATCATCAGGTAAACTCAACCTTGGGAAACTTTTCAGCCCTGCCATGTCTTCTTAAGTACTTTTCCATGTCTGAGAGGGACGTTTTAGAAATCTGAAATCTAATTCCTATGTAGCTCTTCCTCTTCTGGCCGTTCTGACGTGCTCTTGTGACGACAGAACTAAAACCTCCTCTGCCCCTTAGCTCTCTCCCTATCTCTTGTCATTTGCCAACATTTCTGTCATTCCAGGGGCACCGCAATATTTTGAGCGTAATTTTGCTATTGTCAAAATTATCTAATTTTGGGTCAGACTGGTTAAAGTTCAATGCACTGTGTTTTCACAGTGGGCTGTTTTAGCATACTAGCTTATATAGCTAGCATGCTCATCAGAGAAGAAGTAATTTGGCTGAAAGGTGTACAGCTAGATTTATCATCATGGGTTGTGGAATCACATGAAACATGAAAAAGACAGGACGCCTCTTCACCCACTGGGAGGAGGACTATTAAATTAAAACGACTAAAGCATCAGAACACGGAGCACAGGGAGCATCATGTCATGTTACCATCATCTTATTCTGCTATACAAAATGGTTCAGCTAGGGCTTTTCCCCCCCATGGTGATGCTGGTCACGTGGCTCGGGTCCTGGGCTGTTCCGATGGCGTTTGGACACTGCTTGGCATCCTCCTCATCATATTCTTCATATATTTTATAATTCCATGATAATTGCGTTATCCTCTTTCAGTGTTGTGTTGAGTAAATTGTGTTAACACAACTTCCGTTGCACGTTGTCGGTCTTTGGAGAGAGAGATCCCTCCTGTGTTGCTCTCCCTGAGGTTTCTTCCTAGTTTTTCTCCCTGTTAGTGTTTTTTAGGGAGTTGTTCCTTATCCGGTGTCAGGGTCTACGGAGAGGATGTTGTGTTTCTGTAAATCCCCTTGAGGCAAATTTGTAATTTGTGATATTGGGCTATACAGATAAAATTGATTTGTTGACTTGACTAGGGCGTCCGAGTGGTGTGGCTGTCTATTCCATTGCCTACCAACACAAGGATCACCGGTTCGAATCCTCGTGTTACTTCCGACCTGGTCGGGCGTCCCTACAGACAAAAATGGCCATGTCTGCAGGTGGGAAGCCGGATGTGGGTATGTGTCCTGGTCGCTGCACTAGCGCCTCCTCTGGTCGGTTGGGGTGCCTTCTCACCTGACTCCTCACTGTCAGGTGAGAAGAAGCGGATGGCGACTCCACATGTATGGAAGTAGACGTGGTAGTCTGCAGCCGTCCCCGGATCGGCAGAGGGGGGTGGAGCAGCGACCGGGACGACTCGGAAGAGTGGGGTAATTAGCAAGAGACAATCGGGGAGGGATGGGGGGGGGGGGTCCACAAAAAAAGAAGAGTTTCATCTAACTATAAACAACTGCGGTAAAATACACCAGCGCCTGCAGCTGTATCCCAGTGTACACTAGTTGGCACATCAACTCAGATGAGATGTTGATGCTCAGCTGTCTGCTTGTTCCCGTCTTACATTATCGTGGTATATCTGACGTCACTGGCACTTCATGAGTCTATAGTATTCAGTGACGGTGCCATCGCATAGTTGGAAATGTCTCTCTCGTACAGGAAGATTGTTTGTATGTAAAACCTAATGGAAATACACGTTGTCTTTCTAATTTTTTCTCAACTTTTCAAATCTTTGCTTCGAATTAGCTCTATATTTCGATGGAGTTATTGTTTGCGTGAGAGTGTGCCAGTTTGTTGAGAGAGGGAGAGCTCGAGGGATTAGACAGGTGAAAGGTCATTGTTTGCATTGAGCCATTCTTGAGGCTTGATACTCAGGTACACAAAATCCACATACTACACAGTGTAAACACTACATACACATTTCCTGTTAGCATTAGCATGGGTTTTATGTTGTTTTGAACGTTGCCTGGGGTTGGCCAACGAGTTAGGCTAACAAGTTATTTGACAGATATTAATGTGGGATGGATTCAGGGTAGACTTATTTTGCTTCACAATGTTAACACATACTGTGAGGCAAATTTTTACAGATTACACTAAGACTATAACCGTATTTGTTTTTATTGTTTTCTACTGTTTAATCTCGGATTGCCTTCTTTTTTCCACTTCAATGCTTTTTACCCATTCAGCCCCACATAAACAAACGGTGCCCCTGCTGGAGGTCAATGGGACACAGACACTGCTGGTGTCGGCGTACCTGGAGCATCGCACCAACAAGAAAGAGGTCAGTTATCCAGAAAAAAGCAAATCAAAAGCACTAACACAAAAGCAAAGCACTAACACGGTCAGGGTTGGGAGTTCAATTCCTGTATTCAAATCTGTAGTTCAATGTGTAGAGAATTTCTGGGTTTAAGGGTTCAATTCCAACTCAGACCCCCAAACTAAAGATACATGCACTTGTGGCACTGTCTTCTTCTTCTCCTTCTACTTCTGGCTACTCCCGTTAGGGGTCCCCACAGCGGATCGTCCGTTTCCATCTCTTCCTGTCCTCTGCTTCTTCCTCTGTCACGCCAACCACCTGCATGTCCTCCCTCACAACATCTATAAACCTCCTCTTTGGCCTTCCTCTTTGGCCTTCCTCTTTTTCCTCTTGCCTTGCAGCTCCATATTCAGCATCCTTCTCTCAATATACCCAGCATCTCTCATCAGTACATGTCCAAACCATCCCAATCTCGCCTCTCAATTTGTCTCCAAACCGTCCAACCTGAGCTGTCCCTCTAATATATTCACTCCTAATCCTGTCCATCTTCATCACTCCCAATGAAAATCTTAGTGCATACCCCACCTCTCCAGGCATTCCTCCACCTGCTCTCTACCACTTCTTCTTCGCCAACCTCTTCCTCTGTATACTTTACTGTACTTCCTCATCCCACTACCAAGTACACCAAGTACCTTCCTAGCTGTCTCCCAGTATTTCCCAGCCATCGGGCAACTCTTCACTACCACCTGCCTGTTTTAACTCCTCCCTGAACTCCACACAACAGTCTCCCTTCTTCACATTCTACCATTTGATCATTGGTTCTGCCTTCACTCTCTTCTTCTTCTTGATCTCCAAAGTCATCCTACATACCGCCATCCGATGCTGCCTAGCTATATACTCTACTGTCACCACCTTGCAGTCTCCAATCTCTTTCAGAGTACACCTCCTGCAGAAGATATAGTCGACTTGTGTGCACTTTCCACCACTCTTATACGTCACCCTGTGTTCTTCCCTCTTCTTGAAATATGTACTCACCTCAGCCATTTCTACTATTTTTGGCAAAATCCACCACCATCTGTCCTCCCACATTCCTCTCGTTGACGCCATACTTACACCATACCTCCTCATCACCTTCGTTCCCTTCACCAACATGCCCATTGAAGTCCGTTCAAATCACCACTCTCTCCTCCTTGGGTCCACACTCTCCACCACTTCATCCAGCTCAGTCCAGAATTCTTCTTTCTCTTCCATCTCACACCCAACCTGTGGGACATATGCACTGACAACATTCAGCATCATCTCTTCGATTTCCAGCTTCATACTCATCACTCTGCCTGACACTCTCTTCACCCCCCCCCTTTTCTCCCCAATTGTTTCTGGCCAATTACCCCACTCTTCCGAGCAGTCCCAGTTGCTGCCCCAGCCCCTCTACCGATCCGGGGACGGCTGCAGACTACCACCTGCCTCCTCCGATACATGTGGAGTTGCCAGCCACTTCTTTTCACCTGACAGTGAGGAGTTTCGCCAGGGGGACATAACACGGGGGAGGATGACGCTATTCCCCCCAGTTCCCCCTTACCCCCTGAACAGGCTCCCTGACCGACCAGAGGAGGCGCTAGTGTAGCGACCAGAACACATACCCACATCTGGCTTCCCACCCAAAGACACAGCCAATTGTGTCTGTAGGGATGCCCGACCAAGCCGGAGGTAACATAGGGATTCGAATTGATGATACCTGTGTCGGTAGGCAACAGAATAGACCTCTATGCTACCTGGACGCCCCTCCAACACACTCTTGACATACTCTTCCTTCAGGATTACCGCTACCCCATTTCTCCCTCCATCCACACAATGGTAGAAGTGTTTGAACTCACCTCCAATGCTCCTGGCCTTACACCTCTTCCACCTAGTGTCCTGCACACACAGTATAGCTACCTTCTTTCTCTCCATCATATCAGCCAGCTGTCTCCCTTTACCAGTCATAGTCCCAACATTCAAATATCCGACTCTCACCTCCACATCCTACCCTTCCTCTTCTCCCACTGCCTCTGGACACACCTTCCCCCTTCTCCTTCGCCCAACAGTACCATAGTTTCCACCAGCATCCTGCTGGTCAACAGTACCAGTGGCAGTCATTGGTAACCCGGTTTTATGCCGGTTTCCCTTCCTGACACAACCCTCTTCATTTTTCCAGGCTTGGGACCAGCACGAAGAGTGCACTGGTTTGTGCATTCCCCGTGGCTGGGTTGCACTTGTGGCACCGTAAATAAGATTATTTTTTCACAAACTTAAACTGAAATCTTGAGGAATTAATGTTTCCAATAGATAAAGTAAAACAAATAAAAGTAATAAAACCTTCTTCATACCTTTCATCAATCAAATTTCAAATGAAACATCTTGATTTTCCATTTTCCCTATCGTCCAGGTCCGTGTTATAGCTGTGGTGTTAAGGAGTGAGGCTGTAGCATACCGCTGCCATATCTGTTGCCAGGAGCAACTCCATGTCTCAGATGGCTATGTGGATGTCCACCAGGACCACTTTGATTTTGAATATGGAACAGCGGACATCATGTGCCCACTCCCAGCCAGCTGTGACGGCGCCTCCTGTATTGCCCTGACAGCTGTTGGCACAACTGTTATGAAAGGTAACACTGGGCGTGACATCAGGCGGCAGGTCGGCAACAATGAACCACAAAATTTTGTCATTTAAGAATAAGAAAATACAAAATATCAAGTAACCCACCCAGACTGATGTCATTTTGTAGTAACGTGGGTGGCAGTCCAGTCAACCATTTTCTAAACCTTTATTTTGACAGGTAATCTCATTGAAACATGGGGTCTCATTCTCAAGAAATCTGGTCAAAACAACAGTAGTAACACAACAAACAAACAAGTTACAGACAGACAGGACAATCAATACAGAGACAAAAATAGAACACAAATCATAAAATTGATAAGTGCAAAAGTGCCAAAATGGTAGTCAGATGTTAAATACTATGTACAAAAGTAAACCCCCACAGATGTTCTCTTCAGATGTCATAAAAGTAGTGTAAAATCCCCTGGGAGAATCATGCTGGACAGCTTCAGTTGCTGCTGTAGTGTGTTCCAGGTTGATGGGGCAGGGTAGGAGAAGGACTTTTTACCAAATTCTGTATGGACTGAGGGAATGGCGAGAGCGATGAAGAAGCCCTGGTAGCATAAGCTATGGCAGCACTCTTTACATGACATGTAAGTGGTTAATAAGTGTGCAGCAGTCCAAGGATGGATTTTTTTAAATTTATTTCTGAATTTTCCCTTTTTTCTCCCAATTTAGTGGCCAATTGATCCCTATTTTAATTCAAACACCCACCCTCGTATTGCATGCGTTCGTCAACTGCATCTCTCCGGCCGGCAGTCTCGAAGGAAAGCGCCTCCCCACTTTCGTGACAAGGCGAATCCAAGCCGACCACTGTTTTTCCGACACACACAGAGACGCATTCACATGACGAACACAAGCCGACTCCGCCCCCCTCCCGAAGACAGCGTTGCCAATGATTGCTGCTTCATCGAGTCCGGCCATAGTCGGATCTGACGAGACCGGGGCGCGAACCCCAGTCCCCAGTGGGCAACTGCATCGACACCAAGCCGATGCTTAGACCGCTACGCCACCGCGGACTAAGGATGGATTTATAAATGAATTTATACCAGTGCAAAGTTTTGCGCATGGATAATGATGTCAAATTAACTAAATAATACAGACTACAATGGTGTTTGAGGACTTGGTTATGATTCTCAGAGCTCTGTGATAGACACCATCAAACAGATGAAAGAGAGCGAGCTAGGAAAGGCAAGAAAGTGGCAGCAACAAGCTGTTTCCTAGCATTAAAGTAAAAACAGGATTTGTTCCTAAAAAGAAGCCCAATTTAAATTTCCTTAGAAGGTAATCATTCTGAAATTTAAAAGAAATACTTTCATCAATCGTAATCCCTAAATATTTGTAGGTGGTCACAATCTCATTGCCTTGAATTTGTCTGCATTTAACCCTAGTCTGAGATGGAACAGATGCGACTAAATAGCATCAAATGCAGACTGCAGATGTCCAAATGTCAGGGCAACAGTGCTTGTACAACAATATACAATAAGCTTAAAGATGTACAGAAACGTTAATATTTTGATCCACGTCACTTACATAAATATTGAAGGGGTGGGTCCTAGAACTGAACCTTGTGGCACACCTTTGGTGATATTAAGAAAGTTGAAGGAAAGACCACTGAACTGCACACATTGTTTACGGTTGGTGAGGTAATTTGAAAACCAAACAACAGCTTGGTCTGACATTGCTATATCTGATAATCTCTGGCATTACATGCCATGGCCAACAGTATCAAATGGCTTGGACAAATCAATAAAAAGTGCAGTACAACAGTTCTCGGCATCCAAGGCTTCCACAATATCATTTACTACTTTCATGGCAGCAATTACTGTACTGTTCTTCTTCCTAAAACCAGACTGGTGGGGAGATAAAATGTTGTTCAAGCCCATGTATTCCTTGATCCCGTCATTCACCAGCCTTTCAAGGACCTTACCTAAAACAGAGAGCTTGTAAATGGGTCTGTAGTTATTCAACACCATGTGATTACCGCCTTTCGGTAAAGGGAGAACATAGGCAGTTTTCTAAACATCGGGAATTGTATAAAGAGGTTAAAACATGCAACACTAGTTCAGCTATAATATCTGCAGCCATGTAGTAACTTGTGTAATAAACCAGATCCACTTACCTGTGTGTCCACTAGGTGGCAGTAGCAGTAAATTTGTTTACCCATTACTACCTAGGAGCTTCCCCCGGATGTAGTTCTGTTGTGTAATGAATGCCTGCCGAGGTGGCTGTGCTGTATAATGCTCCCGAAGTTTTCATCAATATATAAGTAAACAAATCCTGTGTGTGTGCTTGTTTCATGTAGTCAGGATACTACATATTTGGCGACGAGGTTCGAGCCGGACAGCGCTGCTTGTACGAGAGGAGCGTGTGGGTGGGGTTTTTTTTGTTTTGTTTTTTTTTCCTGGAAGAACGAGGGGGGGGGGAGAAACAAAAGTTCACTTTATTGAAAATGGCCGGGACAATAGGAGCTCTGGGAGCGTTTGATCAAAATGTTCAAACCTGGGAAGAATACTGTGAGGTTGTGAAACATTTTTTTATCGCAAACGTAACAGAGGATGCAGCCAAACAGAAGTCAGTTCTCATAAGTGTTGTCGGTGCACAAACGTGTCGTCTGATGCGCAGTTTACTAAGCCCTGATAAACCAGGAGAACGCACTTTCCGAGAGTTACTGTCACGTATCTGGAAAGAACCCAAAAGCAGACGGGACAACTAGGTAAGGGAAGAAATCAAGTCTTTATTGAAGTGGCCGATCCCAGGGGTGGAGCAGGAGTTGGCTCAGTGGCAGGTAGACTGGCAGGCAGAAGTCCATGAATGGCTAGTTTCCAGCGAAGACTGGTCCACAGTGGAGGCTTTTTAAGGGTGAGGGCGATTGCTTTGATGGCCAGCTGGTGTGCCGGGGTGAAGGGGGGGTCAGCAGGTGTCAAGGGACAGGGGCTGTGACAGTTAGTGACGTTGTTTAAAGACCACTTTAACCCAAAACCCAGCGAAACCGTACAGCGCTTTAAATTGGATTCGCGCATGAGAAAGCCCAACTAAACGAGTCTGTTGCTGAGTCTGTGGCAGAGCTACGGAGATTAGCTCAAGACTGCAATTACGGACAAACGCTTTTACAAATGCTCCGTGATCGGCTTGTATGCGGAATAAACAACGAACGCATTCAGAGGAGGTTATTGTCGGAAACCAATCTCACATTTGAGGACGCACTTAAAACAGCTATAGCCATGGAGTCCGCTGAAAAACATGCTCAAGATTTGCAGGGGAAAGCGGCAGGCAATAGAATAGGGGAACACAGTAGCGAGCTACTGGCATCGCAAAGGAGAACTGAGAACCGCGCAGAGGGTGAAATGAAAGACTGTTACCGTTGCAAAGGCAAACATGCACCGTCGGATTGCCGATTTAAACAAGAAAAATGCCATTCGTGTGGAATGATGGTCCACATTGCGCGGGCGTGTAGAAACAAGAAAAAGCGCAGTGAAGCTAAAACGAACAGAGATCGAAGGCACCGTAGCAATGCGCAGGGCAGAGGCCACAGCAGCCGCTCGCATCATGTCACAGTTGATTCAGACGAATCAGAGGGCTCGGAACAGGCGTTTTCAATGTACAGCGTACAAAGTAGCCACGCAGAAGTGAAACCCTTTACAGTGGACATGCAAATCAATGGGAAAGTGGTGGAATTTGAGCTGGACACTGGATGTAGCATCACTTTGATGAATGAGTCAAAATTTAAGGTGCAGTGGACAAATGCAAAAAAGCCTTAATTAAAGCCATCAGCAATTAAATTAAAGACTTACACAGGGGAAAGCATAAAGGTGTTAGGGGTCGCAGAGGTAATTGTCCAATACCAGAACCAGCAGAAAATCTTACCTCTCTATTTAGTGGGTGGTACTGGTCCAACTCTGCTGGGTAGAGGTTGGCTGGAGCAAATAAACCTTAACTGGGGAGAAATTAAGCATATGAAAGTAGAAGAGCTGACATTGCAACAGGTGCTTGCAAAGCACGAGGATGTTTTTTAAAGATGAGCTTGGGACCTTAAAGGGGGTTCAGACCACAATCCATGTTGCACCTGACGCCACGCCCAGATTCTTCCGCCCACGAATCTGTTCCATTCGCAATGCGCCCTAATATGGAAGCAGAGATCAACAGACTGTTAAAAGAGCAGATCATTACGCCAGTCAAATACTCGCAGTGGGCGTGTCCCGTGGTTCCAGTTTTGAAACCGGATGGCTCAATTAGACTCTGTGGAGACTACAAACTAACTGTCAATCGTGTCTTTCCGCTAGAGCAGTATCCTATTCCGAGAATTGACAATTTGTTTGTGGCCTTGTCGGGGGGGGCAGCAATTTTCTAAATTAGACATGAGCCATGCATGTGCTCAAATTCTCACAGATGATGAGTCTAAAAAGTACCTCACCGTGAATACTCACAAAGGCCTTTTTACTTACAACCGCCTACCCTTTGGGGTATCGTCAGCGCCGGCCGTGTTTCAGAGAACAATGGAGGGTCTTCTACAGGGCATACCCATGGTTGCAGTATACTTAGACGACATTCTCGTCACTGGGGCTAGCAAGGAAGAACATCTGCGAAACCTGAATGAAGTGCTTAGGTGGCTGGAGGAGGCTGGGTTACAGCTAAAACGAAGCAAGTGCCAACTGCTGGAAAATGAGGTGTACTATCTGGGACATAAAGTAGACGCGCAGGGTTTGCATCCCATGAAGTCGAAGGTTAAAGCCATTGTGGAAGCTCCGTCCCTGTCCAGTGTCACAGAGCTCAAGGCATATCTTGGTTTACTTAACTACTATAACCGTTTCCTTCCCAACCTCTCCACGCTGCTTGTGCCGATGCACCAGCTCCTCTGGAAAGATGAAAAATGGGCATGGACTACAAAGTAAGATGAAGCTTTCCAAAAGTCAAAAGAGCTTCTCCAATCAGCAAGCGTGCTAGTCCATTACTCTATGGACAGAGAATTGATCCTAGCATGTGACGTCTCATCGTATGGGGTGGGAGCAGTGCTTTCGCACAAGATGCCCGATGGCACAGAAAAACCACTAGGGTTTATGTCAAGGACACTCACTCCTTCTGAGAAAGGTACTCTCAGCTAGATAAAGAGGGCCTGGCCGTGATCTTTGGAATACGGAGATTTCATAAATATCTCTGTGGTCGTAGATTCACGATCGCCACTGACCATAAGCCCTTACTATCCTTATTCCATGAGATGAAACCTGTCCCCCAGATGGTTTCCCCAAGAATTCAGAGATGGGCAGTTCTACTTCGAGTATACGTGTATCAGATAATCTACAAGCCAGGCAAGTATCATAGTAACGACGATGCTCTCAGTAGACTCTCGGTTCCAGAGCTGGTTGAGGATGACGGTCTACAGGATCAAGTGCTGATGATGGATCATATGGACGATGTACCGGTGAACATGTCACAAGTCAGGAAGTGGACGGCGAGGGATGCCACACTGTCCCTGGTGCACAGCTATGTCTTGAATGGCTGGCCAGAGGTGAAGGATCCCCAACTCATGCCATATCACACCCGCCGTCTGAAGTTGAGTACGCGAGATGGGTGTGTCCTGTGGGGAGCCAGAACAGTGATTCCTCCGCAGGGGCGGTCTGCTCTGTTGAAGATGCTCCATCAGTCACATCCGGGCATGTCTCGTATGAAAGGTTTAGCAAGGTCTTACATTTGGTGGCCGCGGATGGACGAGGATATCAGAAAGGAGGCCAGCATATGCGTGGAATGCCAGCAAAACAGAAAATCGCCACCTAATGCACCACTGCACCCCTGGGAATGGCCCGAGCTGCCATGGTCTCGCATTCATGTGGACTAAGCAGGGCCATTCTTGGGCAAGATGTTCTTGGTAATAATTGACGCACATTCGAAGTGGCTAGAGGTTTATCCGCTGAATGCCTCTACAACACATGCAACAATTGAAAAGCTACGGCAGTGCTTCGCAGTCCATGGATTGCCACAGATGTTGGTGTCTGACAACGGCAGTTGCTTCACAAGTGCGGAATTCAGCCATTTTATGTCACAGAACGGGATTCAGCATGTCACCTCAGTGCCGTTCCACTCCTCCTCTAACGGTTTAGCGGAGCGGGCGGTGCAGACCTTTAAAGACGGGATGAAAAAAATGAGAGGAGATGGCATCGAGGCCAGTTTCCAGGTTCTTGTTCAGCTACCGCATCACCCCTCAGGCGACGACAGGGTTGTCGCCTGCAGAAATGTTGATGTCCAGATGACTGAGATCTGCGTTTGACCTACTGAAACCTGACCTAAAGTTGAAAATTCAACAGAAACAGCTGAAACAGAAAGAATATCATGACAAAACGGCCAAGATGAGAAGATTTGCACCCGGGGATGCTGTATACACAAGGAATTACGGCTTAGGACCAAAATGAATTCCAGCTGCAGTTGAGTCGTCTTCTGGTCCTGTTTCCTATACGGTGATTCTTGGCAGTGGACAGAGGATGAGGAGACACATTGACCAGGTGCGAGCACGTCACCTGTAGTCCTGCCAATCTCCAGACCAACCTATGGAACCTCCAGAGGAGCTGGAATGCAGTTCAGAAGTAGCTCCTGTGAGACTATCAGAGAACCTGGAGGTCGAACAGAAGCCTGCGGTTGAACCCCGGGGGCCAGAGAGGGTGATCCCTGAAAGAGTGGTCTTACCTGTCGCACCACCGCCACAGGAGGTTTGTCAGTCCACCCGGCAGAAGCGTTCCCCAACTTATCTGAAAGACTATGATAGGTAGTGGTGAGATCATGTTCCAGGAAAGGCAAGAATGTGCCTTGATCTCACGGGAGTCAGGTAGTTCACCCTGAACTTCCTAGGTAGTATTGAAAACATGTTAGAAAAAAACAAAAAGCAAAAAACAAACAAACAATTGTTTACTCGAAAGTGCCTGTTAAATGTTGACTAGAATGAGTCATTTTGAATCACATTACACTAGTTGGAGGTCCCATTTGGCACATGCCTACTGTGTTTCTCGTTATTAGTATTGTTGATCTCTGTGCAGAAACTTTTTGTTGGCCTAACGGTGGGGGAGTGTAGTAACTTGTGTAATAAACCAGATCCACTTACCTGTATGTCCACTAGGTGGCAGTAGCAGTAAATTGGTTTACCCATTACTACCTAGGACCTTCCCCCGGATGTAGTTTTATGTAATGAATGCCTGCTGAGATGGCTGTGCTGTGTAGTGCTCTCTAAGTTTTCATCAATATATAAGTAAACAAATCCTGTGTGTGTGCTTGTTTCATGTAGTCAAGATACTACAAGCCAGGCATAAAAAGTAAGGGGGGAGACTGTCGGGGCCTGCCGACTTTCTAGGGTCAAGGTCCTTTTAAGGCCTTACAAACCTCCTTAACAGAAAAGGAGGTGAAGGAGAAAGTGTGAGTATTAGAGGCATGACTGGCGCGGGGGGGGGCATGGATGGTATGCCATCAGATAATGTGCCAAAGAGGAGGCTATAAAATATTTGTTAAAACAATTAAGCATCTCAGATTTATTTGACACAGGGATGGAGTCAACAATATTAGGAAGCAATAATATTAGGAATCAACATTGCTCATGATGAAATTACTGCTTCAAAATTCACGAGTGCCTCCATAAGACAGTATTTGACTCGTAGAACAAAAATCAGTTGGTGACTTTAGCTGTGTTAGAAACAGATTTTATTTGGGTAGACATCATTTTTTTCAGATGGAGAAAGCGTGACGGGGATTTTAGTGCGTGATTCATCCGCCACCTTGCAGCTACAACTTTGCAGCCATCTTGCCTTGCAATATAATGACATGGCTGGACCACTTTATTACCATCATAGTTTTCTACTTTCATCGATACTTAGCTCTCACATCACATGTACAATTAGTGAACAGAAAGAAATATGTGCATTGCACCAACCTGAATGTCAGTATTGTTGAAATTGGTCGGTCAACTCTGGGTCTTCTCTGTGGCCTCTTAGAGAAAGATGGGGGAGAGCCGCTGGTCTTCCTGGAGGTGTTAAACCAGGAGATGAAGAGTGAATCCTTCCCTCACAACTTCACCGTTTGCTTCTCAACCATGTTTGACTTCACCAACACACTGCAGGTAGACTACCATCAGCTTACTTCTGTTATTTCATTAATTCATCTACTCTCTTCTGTTCTTTGATTTTTATCTTCTGTTCTGTAGTGTTCCCTCTTTTGATTGTCCTGTGTGTCCTGTTTTGCTTTGATATGTAGTATCTTGATTTTGTTGTTTTGTTTCTAACATTTACCATAGTTCTGTGCATTGGAGAAGACAGCTCAAACCAGGAACTGGACACAATAACACAATAAAAATTATTAATATGATAATAAAGACACTAACTAGAGGAGTACACTCAATAGAGTGCAGATCTCCACCAGGTGTACGCATCACATTACATTACATTACAGTCATTTAGCCGACACTTTTATCCAAAGCGACTTACAATAAGTGCATTTAACGTAGGAAATCGGGAGAACTACTCGTCATCAGAGGTCATAAGTACATCTTCTCTCTAAACAAGCATCTAAGAGCAAAACCAGTGCTCAAGTTAAAGCGCGAGAAAGAGTTTTTTTACTTTTTTACTGAGTGAATACAATAAGTGCTACAAGCAAGTAACAGGGTAGTAGTTCTTGAAGAGGTGAATTTTCAAGCTTCGCCGAAAGATGGGCAGCGACTGGTGGAGATCTGCACGAATGAGATGAATCAGGTGAATCATTTTTGGTTCATCCAGAGTTCCTCCCGTTCTCGTGCTGAGATCAGCAGTGAATGATTTTGCTGGCTTGCAAAATACGATCGACTTCTTGTTTATGTAGCGGGCATAATAAGCCACGCCTTGTAGGGGTAGTAATAGTTCTTATTTACCTTGAAAGATTAGGTTAATGAAGGGATTTGGGTCCCCATTCCCAATGCAATTAGTCTCAGTACCTACGTGGGTAAGTATTTGGATGCCTATCCTGCTGAACTGAGTGGTTAGTACGTTACACCCTATAAGATATCGTGAGGTGGGCTTCACGCTAAGGTATTTGACATGGTGGCCCCTGACATGTAGAGTGTATGCTGTGCTATGGGTCCAACTCAGCATAACCCTCCCTCCCCAGAACCAACAGGACAGTTGAGACGCCTCTACTCCAAGGTAAGTACAAAACTCCAAAATACTTATAAACTCTCAGGTAAGTATTGTAATAAACCCTAAACTCCAAACACAGTAAAGATGAATCAATAGGCAACAACAGTTTAGTATTAATTGAATATAATACTATAGGATGACAATAGCAAAAAAATAAGATGCAAAAAAACAAAAACAAACATAGAGGTTGACTTTCTTTGTATACACAGTATCTCTTGGTATACACCATGTCAACACAACCTCAAATGAGAAACTCTCTAAATGTTGAGTATCAAAGCCAATGAATGTTCAAACATAAACAGTTCAGTTCGTTTTTTTTTTTAACACAGTCTATGTCACGTATCGGGAAAGAACCCAAAAGCAGACGGGACAACCAGGTAAGGGAAGAATCCTGTTACGTCTCGCCGCTCCACACCCGCTCTGCAGTGTAAGCGTACCCGGAGCTCTGCCAACTCCACCTGATGCCTGTTTCCTCGTTACCCCTCCACTCACCTGTTGGCAATCACCTCCCTATATCTGGCTGTGTCACTCTCAGCTTGTTGCCAGTTCGTGCCGTTCCCTGGGAGAGTACTTGTGCTTGTCCTGCTCATCGAAGTTTGTTTACTTACCTGGATCTTCCCTGGAGATTTCTCTGTTGGACCTTCCTCGTTGCTCCCCTTCCCCTGTGCGCTGCTTTCCGTTTACGAAGAGGATTTCTTCACTCCAGCGTTGCTGTGATTTTCCGTTCTCCTTTGGTATCCTCCTGTTTACCCCCCCTCCTGCCTGGATTAAGGGCCGACTCCACTGTTCCCGGATTAAAGGGCGACTCCACGGTTCCCGGCTTAAAGGTGGACTTCGCGTTTCCTGGTGAAAGTGGACTTCCTGAGTTTTCTCTTCAATAAATTAGCCTGTTGGTCCCGCTATATTGTGCCTTCTGTGTTTGTGCTCTTGGGGTCGGGTGCAAACCCTAACAAATCCAGTCTTTATTGAAGTGACCGATCTCGGGGGTAGAGCAGGAGGTGGCTCTGTGGCAGGTAGGCAGGCAGGCAGAAGTCCATGAATGGCGACGTTCCAGCGAAGACTGGTCCATAGTGGAGGCCTTTTAAGGGTGAGGGCGATTGCCGGGGTGAAGGGGGGGTCAGCAGGTGTCAGCTGGTGTAGCAGGTGTCAGCTGGCGTAGCAGGTGTCAGCTGGTGTAGCAGGTGTCAGCTGGTGTAGCAGGTGTCAAGGGCGATCGCTTTGATGTCAAGGGCGAGAGGCTGTGACAGTACCCCCCCATCCGAGGGGCGCCACAGGGCGACCTACCAGGCCCGTCAGGGTGCGTCCTGTGGAAGTCCCGGATGAGGTTCGCGTCCAGGACAAGGTGACGAGGGACCCAACACCTCTCCTCCGGGCCATATCCCTCCCAGTCCACGAGATACTGCAGGCCGCAACCTTGGCGACGAGAGTCCAGGAGACGACTAACAGTGTAAGCCGGATGATCGTTGATCATACTAGGAGGTGGGGGCGGGGGGGCCGGAGGAACTAGAGGGCTGGTAGAGACAGGTTTGAGGCAGGACACATGGAAGGAAGGGTGAACCCGGAGAGTGCGGGGCAGCTTCAGACGGACCACAGAGGGGTTAATGACTTTGACAATGGGAAAGGGACCAATATACCTGGGGGACAGTTTTTTAGCGTCCGATCTCAAGGGTAGAGCCTTGGTAGAGAGCCATACCTGGTCACCGGGGAAGTAGTCCGGAGCAGGGGTGCGATGACGATCCGCCAAGCCCTGGTAACGGCCGGAGGCCCTGAGCAGTGCAGCACGGGCTCACCGCCAGGTCCGACAGCACTGACGGACATGGGCTTGGACAGACGGAACCGGAATGTCTACCTCTTGAGAAGGAAAAAGGGGGGGCTGATAGCCGTAAAGGCATTGAAAAGGGGACAACCCAGTAGCAGACGATTGCAGGGTGTTATGGGCATATTCTACCCAGGGAAGTTGTGAGGACCAAGAGGATGGGTTGGCAGACACCAGACAGCGGAGGACAGTCTCCAATGCCTGGTTGGCCCTCTCGGCCTGGCCGTTGGTCTGAGGATGGAACCCCGATTACAGGCTGACGGTGGCACCGATGGCAGAGCAGAAAGCCTTCCAGACAGCAGAAGTGAACTGGGGGCCACGGTCAGACACTGTATCACGAGGGAGACCGTGGACCCGGAAAACCTCCCTGACCAGCAGATCCGCAGTCTCTCGGGCCGAAGGCAGTTTAGACAAGGGCAAAAAGTGAGCAAATTTACTGAAGTGATCAACAACAGTCAGTACAACGGTGTTACCGTCGGAGGCGGGCAGACCAGAGACGAAATCCAAGGACAGATGCGACCAGGGACGGTGTGGAACAGGCAGGGGGGCGCAGCAGACCGGCACTGGCCCGAGTGGAGGGCTTATTCTGGGCACAAACAGGACAGGCAGAAACAAAAGACCCAGTATCCTCTGTCATGGAAGGCCACCAGAACCGCCTGCGGAGGAAGGCTAGGGTACAGGTTACTCCAGGATGGCAGGTAAGTTTGGAAGAGTGAGCCCACTGCAACACGCTAGATCTAACAGCGTCTGGAACAAACAAGCGCCCGGGGGGACCGTTACCTGGGTCAGGCTGAGTCTGTTGTGCTGCCATGACCTCCCTTTCAATGTTCCAGGTGACAGCCGCAGCCGCAACCACACAGGTAGAGGGAACGATGGTGTCAGGTTGGAGCTTGGGCTCAGACTCCTCCCCATGCACACGAGACAGAGCATCGGGCTTGGCATTCCTGGGGCCAGGTCTGTACGTCAAAGAAAAATTAAACCGACCAAAAAAGAGCGCCCACCTGGCTTGGCGCGCGGTGAGTCGCTTTGCTGACTGGATGTATTCCAGGTTCTTATGGTCAGTCCACACTATAAAAGGAAGCTCAGACCCCTCCAGAAAATGTCGCCATTCCTCCAGTGCCAATTTTACCACCCTGAGCTCACGATTCCCCACATCATAGTTCCTTTCAGCTGGGGAGAGACGGCGAGACAGGAAGGCACAGGGGTGTGTCTTGCCATCCTCACTGGAGCGCTGAGAAAGGACCGCCCCCACCCCAATCTCAGAGGCGTCCACTTCTACAACGAACTGCTTGGTTGGGTCTGGCTGGATGAGGATAGGAGCTGTGGTGAAGCGGTGCTTGAGGTCTTGGAAAGCTGCCTCTGCTACAAGGGTCCACAGGAATGGTCTGGAGGTGGAGGTAAGAGCGGTTAGTGGGGCCGCAACGCGGCTGTAGTTGCGCATGAACCGTCTGTAGAAGTTGGCAAACCCGAGGAACCTCTGAAGCTGCTTACGGCTGGTCGGGCTTGGCCACTCAAGAACCGCTCTGACCTTGGCGGGGTCCATTCTCACCTGCCCATCGGCCACGATGTTGCCCAGGAAGGTGACTGAAGGGGCATGGAATTCGCACTTCTCTGCTTTTACGAAAAGCCGGTTCTCCAGAAGCCGTTGAAGGACTTGGCGGACGTGCATGACATGCTCTCACAGGTCTCTGGAAAAAATCAGGATATCATCCAGGTAAACAAAAACGAAACGATCCAACATGTCACGTAGGACGTCATTGACCAGACTCTGGAAGACAGCTGGGGCATTAGTGAGACCAAACGGCATCACCAGATATTCAAAATGCCCCAGGGGGCTGTTGAAGGCAGTCTTCCATTCATCTCCGTCTCGAACCCGGACCAGGTGGTAAGCATTGCGGAGGTCTAGTTTAGTGAACACTGTGGCTCCCTGGAGAGAATCAAAAGCGGAAGTCATGAGGGGCAGAGGGTACTTATTCTTGACTGTGATGTTATTGAGGCCTCTATAGTCAATACACGGCCGGGGGGTCTTGTCCTTCTTGGCCACAAAAAAGAACCCCGCACCAAGGGGTGATGATGACGAGCGAATAAGACCAGCAGCCAAGGAGTCCTTGATGTACCTCTCCATGGACTCCCGCTCAGGCTTGGAGAGGCTATATAGGCGGCTGCTGGGGAGGGGAGCGCCCGGCAGCAGGTCAATAGCGCAATCATAGGGGCGATGAGGAGGCAGGGAGAGAGCTTGCTGCTTGTTGAACACAGCTTGGAGGTCATGGTACTCTGGAGGCACCAGTGACAGGTCAGAGGTCTCAGAGCTTGACACCTCACAGGGGACAGACTGAGGCAGAGCAGACTGGAGGCACATGGCATGACAGACGGGACTCCAACTTGAAATTCTGGCCGATGACCAATCAATATGGGGACTATGCTTAACCAGCCAGGGATGACCAAGTATAATGGGAACAAAGGGAGAATTGATAACGAAAAAACTTAACTCCTCTTGATGGTTTCCCGACAACAGGAGGCGCACAGGCTCGGTCTTAGAGGTTATCCGGGCCAGGAGACGTCCATCCAGGGCATTAGCTTCAAGAGGCTGGTCCAGACTCACAGTGGCAAGACCTAGCTGCTTCACAACACTTGCATCCAAAAAGCTTTCATCAGCTCCAGAGTCAATTAAAGCCAAAAGTTTAGTGGACTGACCTTTAAAACTGATGGTAGCTTGCAACTGGGTACATGGATGAGGAGACAGAGGGCAGACAGTTGGGCTCACGAGGATCCTCCCCCTCCCTCGTGAGCCTGCTAGTTTGACAGAACGGTGAGGGCAGGAGGCGAGAAAGTGACCAGGCTGACCACAATACAAGCAGCTGTTCTCGGTGATGCGGCATTGACGCTCCTCCGGGTTGAGCCGGAAGCGGCCGAGTTGCATCAGCTGAAGCTGGGGAAGAGTCACGCCTCGGGCTTTCTCGGAGGACGGCAACCTCAGTCGAGCGAGCTCGGCCCCCAGAGTTTGGAGGTGTGGCCCGTGGTAAGTTGTTGTGACCAGGAAAGCGGTGCGTCCTCTCTCGCCTCCGCTCCCGGAGACGGTTGTCCACACGAATGGCCAGGGTAACCAATTCCTCCAACCCTCCAGGCTCGGGGTAGGAAACCAATTCGTCCTTTATGGATTCGCTTAGCCCGTTGGAAAAGCCGGCCTGGAGGGACTCGTTGTTCCATCCGCTCTCCGCTGATAGTGTACGGAACTCAACTGAGTAGTCAGCGACGCTGCGGGAACCCTGGCGGAGAGAGATCAGTCTTTTTGACGCATCCTTTCCCCGCACGGGATGATCAAAAACCTGGCGAAAAGCCGTGGTGAACTCAGCATAGGATGAGGAAGTGGAGGCCCGCATCTCCCACACCGCTGTAGCCCAATCCAGGGCGCTTCCCCGGAGAAGACCCATGATGTAAGCGACTTTGGCTCCATCCATGGAATATGACTGGGGCTGCTGGTTAAACACAATCTCACACTGCATCAAAACTGGGCGACAAAGTCCAAAATCTCCATCATACTTATTGGGCGGGGCAACCCATGGTTCCTTAGCCGAAGTTGATGGCGCTGGGGGTGGCGGAGCTGGAGGGGCGGATCCCGGGCTAGCGGAGGCACTAAGTTGGGTCTGGATTCCGGAGATCTGTGAGCTGAGCCCACGGAGGGCGTCAGCCATCCCCTGTAGCACCTGGCTGTGCTGGCCGAGGACCGATTCCTGGTTGGCTACAGCCTGGCAGACCGTGGCCAGGTCTGTGGTGGAATGGTCTGCTGGGTCCATAGTGGCTGGAACGTACTGTCACGTATCGGGAAAGAACCCAAAAGCAGACGGGACAACCAGGTAAGGGAAGAATCCAGTCTTTATTGAAGTGACCGATCTCGGGGGTAGAGCAGGAGGTGGCTCTGTGGCAGGTAGGCAGGCAGGCAGAAGTCCATGAATGGCGACGTTCCAGCGAAGACTGGTCCATAGTGGAGGCCTTTTAAGGGTGAGGGTGATTGCCGGGGTGAAGGGGGGGTCAGCAGGTGTCAGCTGGTGTAGCAGGTGTCAAGGGCGATCGCTTTGATGTCAAGGGCGAGAGGCTGTGACAGTCTAGTAATGAGTAATAACGAAATTGACACAAATACCAGTCTGATGAATCCTGGGCACATGAGATGAGCCGCTGGAGAGACGCCTGTACGGCAGGGTAAACCACGTGACGTGCGTGTAGTCTACGTGACTCGCTGTAGAAGTTAGATGGCGCCAACAGCAATGCAATGCGTTCAATGTTCACACTGCTCTTGAAATAACTTTCACTCAGGCAAACAATCTTCCGTCACAAAACTAAAAAAACGCGACTGTCCTCCGAGTCCTCTTCTCAGCATCCAACAGTTCATCCGAACGCGTGCAGTCCCAGTATTGAGAACTAACGAGCCGCTACGACCAGTGAGCTAGCTAGCTTCACTGACTAATAGACTAACGTTAGTACTATAGGCTTATCCAGTGCGGTACTAAGCTAGTGCTGGAGATAGTCCAATCACTAAACACTATTGTCTACTAATGTCTGTCTAGAATCCTCTTTGTGCCTCATGCACACTACAACAATGACAAATGTTCCCCTGAAACTCACGGCACCGACGAAGCACTGTCTTCCACATCTTCAGTCCATGACCATTTCAAACACTCCATTGCTAGTCGGGGGAATTCATGCTAGCTGGTGGTCACTCGCAGCCTCCAAGCAGGATACCTTCTCCGACGCACCCCAGGAAACACGAATTCGTCCCAAATGATTCTTGTAGACGGTAACCAATTCACTCCACGTACAGTACGTGTCTGTCTCTCTTTGGATTTCGTATTTGTCTATTAGG
Source organism: Lampris incognitus (assembly GCF_029633865.1). Lineage (NCBI taxonomy): Eukaryota > Metazoa > Chordata > Actinopteri > Lampriformes > Lampridae > Lampris > Lampris incognitus. The sequence goes on from NC_079217.1 coordinate 59,531,645, forward strand.
AAAAAAAAAATGTTCAGCGACACACACAGCCGCAAAGCTGTCGCACACCGCCTCTCTTCTTCTTTTTTTTTCCTTCCCCCCGGTGTGTTAGAGAGCCTCACTCTGATTGGCTACAATGGAGGAGGCTTGCCTGATACTAACCCAATCATATACGACTATACTCAGAATAGTTGCATACCCTACATTTACTTTCAAGACTCCCACCCGGATACATAATGTTTTGGTGTTGACACTATCACTGCCTGATGTTTTGACTCAAAGATAGATGCAAGTCGTGCATGCGCACGGTTGACTAAGATCGGTCAGCGATGCAGAGCAGGGTTGGACAAGTGAGCTAGAGAGAGAATGGAGAAACAGAAGGGCGATATCGCACCCACGAGAGGTCCTTCATCACACACTCATAACTGGGCACAAAATTTTTTTAGGTTGATAGATATAGCAGTCTGTGAGATTAGCCATGGACACACACACACACACACACACACACACACACACACACACACACACACACACACACACACACACACACACACAACCAAACACATAACCCCCCCCCCCCAGAAATAATAAGCTGCATACTGCATTTCAAAAGGTTAAATAGAGAACTTTTACAAGTCACAGTCAGGACATCGAGACTTTGGCCAGTGATTATCACAATTATGAATTCGGACACTGGCCCAGACTGTTGAATCAGTTCACCTGGACACAACGTTTAGTGGGAGAGACCTTTTCGTCACTCATGTAAGGGACTTCATCAGTCTCAACTGGCTGCAGGTATCCCCACCCTTATAAACAATACAGTTGTGTCACAACCGAAACCAGTGATCGGTTTCATATGCAAATTGCCGTGACCATTAACTAGAGTTAAAATGACCATGTGTAATATTCAGAGGATTTGGGAATCACAGCATTGTAAGAAGGCTACAGATGTACTCTCACCCCCCCCCCCCCGGTTCAGGGATGGTCGTTCCCTCTGGCCTCTGACTTCCCGTTCAAACCAGCGTTCTTCCTTATCAAGGGTGTGCCCATCCTCATCCTTGAAGGAGTGGGCCACTGGTCTGTAGATGGTGTAGGTGGGTATAGACTGTGGAGTCCTGGTCTGACGTGTTAGCTCTCCTGTGATGTGTCATCCTCTTGGCCAGCGTCTGTTCGGTTTCCGCAATGTTCAAGTCACGGCAATCCTCCTGGTACCTAACAGGGTACACTATATTGCTCTGTTTGTGCCGAGGGACATGATCCTTGGGGTGGACCAACTTCTGGTGCAGCGTGTTTTGGATTTGAACACAACCGAGACGCAGTGTTCAGAAAATATGCATCTCAACTGTCCCGACACTCCCGCCACATACAAATACACCACTTGTTTATGCTTGGGCAGTTGTTGACTATCTCCTCTCTTCAATAGGCTGGTACGCTGTTTGGCCGTCTTCCTGGCTTTGACAAACGCCCAGTTAGGATAACCACCCTTAACCAAGCCCTTTTCAATGTGGCCCTGGGTGTGTGTGGTTATTCTAACTGGGCGTTTGATGATGAACTGATTCAACTTTCAGGGATTTTCTTACCTGGATTATTGAGCTTGCATCAAGACATCAGACACTGGCCTTGTGTGACACTGTATGTGAGGTATGTCATGTGAATGGGAGTGTGATAACCCTGTCATGTGGACCTTTCAGCTGGTCCAGAGCATCGAGATGCTGCGACTCCTGGGTGTCACTCGAGTGGTCGTCTACAAGACCAACTGCAGTTCTAAAACACAGGTGCTATTGGACTACTACCAAAACACAGGTACAGATTCTAAGATTGAAAGGTTTATTACATGTGTCATGTACAAGTACAATAAGCAGTGAAATTATTTCTTGGCAAATACAACGCTGTGCAGCAAGAGAAATGAATACAATAATGAGACGTAGGTATATATGCTATGTACAAGTAAGTACAAGTGTGCAAAAAGACTGGATGAGTAAAGTGTCCGAGGCATAATAAAGAGGTAAAACTGGCAGTAGTATTACAAATATAATTGTTGTTTACTTGGGTTTAGTGTCCTTATGGCCGTTGGGAAGAAACTCCTTATGAGTCTCTCTGTGTTGGCGTTGTGGCTGCGGAGGCATCTTGCTGGCTGCAGCAGCTGAAAAATTATTGTGATCATGGGGATCCATAACTACCCTTTTAACCCTGGTCCTGCACCGCCTGAAGTACAAGTCCTATAGTGGGATGAGTGCGGACCAGGAATGCTCAGCAGACCATACCACACTCTGCGGGGCTTTATGGTCTTGAGAGATGCACTTCCCATACCAGGCAGTGAGGCACCCTGCCAGGATGCTCTCAACTGCACCAGAATAAAAGGTTCTCTGGATCTGGAGACACTGAACTTCTTCAGTTGCCTAGGGTGATAAAGACGCTGCTTTCATTCAGACACTTTTCATCAACGTGTCTTTATGAAGTGTCGATGTTAGGTCCTCAGTAACGTGAACACTGAGGTACCTGAAGCTGCTCACTCTCTCTACTGGGACCCTGTTGATACAGAGAGGGGTGTAGGTCTTTTGCCATGTTTTTCTAAAATCCACAACAAGCTAAGTTAACCTCGATAACACCGAGGGCGGTCTGGTGGTGGCCTCCCCAGGCGTTGACTGTTTTTGGTGTCATCGTGTGAAGTGCGGGGAGGTGTGTCGGGGGTGTCTGGCTGGGAGAGCTGACATTGGATCGGCTGGGGGAGCCTGGACTTCTGCGTCCGGTGGACCCAGGGAGCACGGCCCTGCCCGGAGCTGCACCCAAAGAGAAAACACCGAGGGCGGTCTGACAGGATGCGGAAGTGGGGCAGGCTAAGCTAACTGCCCGCCCATGCAGACCAGCAGTTCTGACAGTCATCCTGGCTGGCGTTCACTCTCTTGGAAAAGTGGAATTTTTTTGACAGTAGATTTTTTTTTTTTTTAATATATGTTTTTGTAGTTTTTTAAAAAAAACTTTTTTTTAGTTTGGGTATATGTGTTCTTGTGGGTTTTGGATATGTGTTTTTGTCTTTGTGTTACACTGCTGTGTTTCTCCCCAGCCCACATATGTACATATATACATAAGTACACATGTCCTTGCGTACATCAAATTAATGACAAATAAATGTTCCTTATTGCTGAAGCTTCTTGGGTTTACTGACATTCAGGGAGAGGCTGTTGGCCTGGCACCACCATAGGTTTGTTTGTACACAAACGCATTCTCTCTCTCTCTCTCTCTTTCTCTCTGTCTCTCTCTCTCTCTCTCTCTCTCTCTCTCTCTCTCTCTCTCTCTCTCTCTCGCTCTGTCTCTCTCTCTCTCTCTCTAGTCCCCGTCTGTAATCAAATCCTCAGTAACCCTTTAAATTACATAGAAATAACTACATGACACAAGTAAAATAGATGTAATGGAACATTAATAGCCGTTTTTCCATCAAAACATCATTATGTGCATTGTGGAGTGTCACATTAGTAGCGAAAGGCGTGGCGTAACTCCATGAATACTGGGATGGCGTCCAGCGCTTTACCTGTGACCCCGTCCATAGGCTTAGTGGTTGTGCCAGGAAGGACATCAGATGTACAAATTTGCCATATCAGTATGCGGATTAACAAGACCATACCGAGGCTCCATACCGGATTAGTCGAGGCCCGGGTTAACAACAGCCACCATTGGTGCTGTGCCCTCACAGGGTACCGATGGAAACTGCAAATTCCGCTGTGGCGACCCCTGAGAAACAGGGAACAAGACGAAAGAAGAAGTGGAGTGTCACATTAGAAAAGCTTGATGGAACCGGCAACATTCAATCAAACTTCCTCAATATTACAAACCCCCCTCCCCTTTTTCTCCCCAATTGTATCCAGCTAATTACCCTAATCTTCTGAGCTGTCCCGGTTGCTGCTCCACCCCCTCTGCCGATCCAGGGAGGGCTGCAGACTACCACAGACTCCTCCGATACATGTGGAGTCACCAGCCACTTCTTTTCACCTGACAGTGAGGAGTTTCACCAGGGGGACGTAGCGCAGGGGAGGATCACGCTATTCCCCCCAGTTCCCCCTCCCCCCCAAACAGGCACCCCGACCGACCAGAGGAGGCGCTAGTGTAGCGAGCAGGACACATTCCCACATCCGGCTTCCCACTCACAGACACGGCCAATGGGGAAGAGTCCGAGTGATGTCACAGCATCGCTGTCGCTATGGACGCGTCACAGGAAGTCAGACATGCGGAGCACGTTACACAGTACAGCATGGCTGTGTTTTCTGTACACCATGGCACACTAGAAAAAATAGGTGAAAACTGAAAAAAAGTTAGGCAAAAAACGAAGAAAATTACAACAAACTGCTTACTTCTAATGTAGTTTGGTGCATCCAATGTCTGACTTCCCTTTGCTGGGAAGTTTCGCTTCTGCTCGTGTCTGTAGGGACGCCCAACCAAGGCAACACAGCTTCAGTTCGAACTGGCGATCCCCATGTTGACAGACAACAGAACAGACCGCCACGCTGCCCGGACGTCCTATTGCCAAACATTCTGAACCCTCACTTGAGGTGGTTTTTGTGTTTGAGTTTTTGCCCCAAATGGTTCATGGAAACTCCTTTGACAATCAAAAAAAATATGAAGTGGGAATGTAGTCACGTGATCAGCTGTTCCTTTGTCTTAACTGGTCTTTCTAATCGGTGTTGAAGTATGCACATGTGAAACAACGTTCAGGGTTTTATGTACTTAAACAGATGTAGTATTATATTTACTGTGGTTATGTTACTCAGCAGGATGTCCAACATTGACCTTATATTCCAGTTTAACACATAATTACTATTTACCCTGTGACACAAAGGATTCACAACACTGTTTGGTACAATGTGATGTGTGTATGTATCCCATACAGTGTTTGATGTGGATTATATTTAACATCACATTATAATGACAAGGAAACAAACCAGAGATATAGAAAAGACCCCATTTTACTCATCTATTAACCAGTAAGTTTTACTTGTATGCTACTTGGTTATTTCTGCATATGGAATGGCCTGTAATAGAAATCAACACAAAATCTTCTCGCTGTGAGTTTTTGCCATTAAAATGTAATGTTAGGTCTCAGGATTGGCTTTTCACATGTCTGTAGTAAACACCTTTCCAATGCTTTCAGTTATTCCACACATTCTCTCCAAGAAAAGTACTATTTGTTTTGCTGATGTTTCTCTGTTTTGTTTTTTTGTGTTTTTTTGTGTGGTTACATGCTACCAGGTCTTGTGGAGGTGATTCCATGGCACTTGTCCAGCCTGATGAATGTGTCTAGGGGTTGGCAGCCTCAGTACAGCCCCGGTCAGATGCACTACTATGGTCAGATCCCTGCCCTGACTGACTGCGTCTACAGATACATGTACCGCTCCAAATACCTGGCCCTCCACGATATGGATGAGCTCATACTGCCACAAACGGTGGACAGGTAGTCTTCTGTATATGTGCGTGTTTTGTGTGTGTGTGTGTGCGCGCGTTTGCAGGGCCGAATCAAGACATAAGTTAAGGAAGTGGCGGCTTCGGGCCCCATGGCCACCAACCTGAGTGTAACTCGGGTTGTTTGAACTGATTGTCAGATGTTGGTTCAACACATTCCCTTAAAGCTAGAGTAGGCAATTTATCTTTAGATTTTTGCTATTTACAATTTTGCCAATATTTACTTAAAATTTCTTAATGTCGGGGCGTCCGGGTGGTGTGGCGGTCTAGTCTGTTACCTACCAACATGGGGATCGACAGTTCGAATCCCCGCGTTACCACCGGTTTGGTCGGGCGTCCCTACAGACACAACTGGCCGTGTCTGCGGGTGGGAAGCCGGATGAGGGTATGTGTCCAGCTTCCCACCCGTAGACATGGCCAGTTGTGTCTGTAGGGACGCCCGACCAAACCGGTGGTAACACGGGGATTCGAACCGGTGATCCCTGTGTAACTAGCCAACAGAATAGACCACTACGCTACCCGGACGCCCTGTTAGCTTGATTTAAAGGGTCATTTGACTGATTTTCAACCTGACTTAAAATTACTTTTTTTTTTAGGGCCTCAAAAAGTCTTGGGCCGGCTGTGTGTGTGTGTGGGGGGGGGGGGGGGGAGATCGAGAGACAGTCAGAAAGACAAACACAACAGGTATATCACGAGTTAAATGAGTATTTCAGGTGATTGGGATGACATCTTTATTCTTCCAGCTGGGGGGAGCTGCTTCCTCTTCTGGAGCAGCAGCTTGGCTCCGACTTCGGTTACTTGTTCGAGAACAGCGTTTTTCCTGTCACCGCCAGCCTCCCTCCTCCCCCGTCCTCGCTGTCCCCCAATCTCCCGCATGGCTGCTGCCCCGCCTGGAAGGATGTGCCCGGCGTGAACATCCTGGCACACCTGTACCACGAACCCGTCAACCAGTGGACTCACAGCAACTTTAAGATGATAATCAACCCCCGAGCTGTGTTCCGCCCCACTGTCCATGGCCTGCTGAGCTCACAGAAGGGCCACGTTTGGGTTAGCGGCGACATTGCACGCATGTACCATACAAGGTATTGGAAAAGTGTGTGTGTGTGTGTGTGTGTGTAGGGGAAATTTCAACCTGATTGTACGTTAAGTGAAAACCACATTCAGACTGACTTTCAGTCGTGTCATGAACTTGTTCAACAGTTTCAGAGGACATTTCACCTCCATGGCCCATTTCTGTTGGTCATTCAAACTACCAGTTGTGTTCATATTAATGTCCTTTGTTTGTTTTATTATTCACACTTTATTCCAGGTTTTGCATGGTTCGTGCATTACTGTCTGCTTGGAAGTTTGTGAACCCTTTAGAATTGTCTATATTTCTGCATTAATATGACCTAAAACATCATCAGATTTTCACACAAGTCCTAAAAGTAGATAAAGAGAACCCAATTAAACACCTGAGACAAAAATATTATACTTGGTCAATTATTTATTGATGAAAATTATTACATATCTGTGAGTAGCAAAAGTATGTGAACCTCTAGGATTAGCAGTTAATTTGAAGGTGAAATTAGAGTCAGGTGTTTTAAATCAATGGGATGACAATCAGGTGTAAGTGGGCGTCCTGTTTTATTTCAGGAACAGGGGTCTATCAGAGTCTAATCTTCACAACATGTTTGTGGAAGTGTATCATAGCAAGAACAAAGGAGATTTCTGAGGACCTCAGATAAAGCGTTGTTGATGATCATCAGGCTGGAAAAGGTTACAAAACCATCTCTATAGAGTTTGGACTCTACCAATCCACAGTCAGACAGATTGTGTACAAATGGAGGAAATTCAACACCATTGTTACCCTCCCCAGGAGTGGTCCATCATCAAAGATCACTCCAAGAGCAAGGCGTGTAATAGTCGGCCAGGTCACAAAGCAACCCAGGGTAACTTCTAAGCAACTAAAGGCCTCTCTCACATTGGCTAATGGTAATGTTCATGAGTCCACCATCAGGAGAACACTGAACAACAATGGTGTGCATGGCAGGGTTGCAAGGAGAAAGCCACTGCTCTCCAGAAAGAACATTGCTGCCCGTCTGCAGTTTGCTAAAGATCACGTGGACAAGCCAGAAGGCTGTTGGAAAATGTTTTGTGGACGGATGAGACCAAAACAGAACTTTTTGGTTTAACTGAGAAGCATTATGTTTGGAGAAAGATAAACGCTGCATTCCAGCATAAGATCCTTATCCCATCTGTGAAACATGGTGGTGGTAGTGTCATGGTTTGAGCTTGCTTAGCTGCATCTGGGCCAGGACGGCTTGCCATCATTGATGGAACAATGAATTCTGAATTATACCAGTGAATTGTTAAGGGAAATGTCAGGACAGCTGTCCGTGAACTGAATCTCAAGAGAACGCGGGTCATGCAGCAAGACAACGACCCTAAGAACACAAGTTGTTCTACTAAATAATGGTTAAAGAAGAATAAAGTTAATGTTTTGGAATGGCCAAGTCAAAGTCCTGACCTTAATCCAATCGAAATGTTGTGGTAGGACCTGAAGCGAGCAGTTCATGTGAGGAAACCCACCAACATCCCAGAGATGAAGCTGTTCTGTACGGAGGAATGGGCTAAAATTCCTCCAAGCCGATCAACAGTTAACAGAAACGTTTAATTGCAGTTATTGCTGCTCAAGGGAAGGGGGGGGGGTCACACCAGATACTGAAAGCAAAGGTTCACATACTTTTGCCACTCACAGATATGTAATATTGGATCATTTTCCTCAATAAATAAATGACCAAGTATAATATTTTGTCTCATATGTTTAATTGGGTTCTCTTTATCTACGTTTAGGACTTGTGTGAAAATCTAATGATGTTTTAGGTCATATTCATGCAGAAATATAGAAAATTCTAAAGGGTTCACAAACTTTCGAGCACCACTGTAAAACTTTATGGAAAGTTAGACAATGACCCATCAAGGAGGTTTCCGTGGATGAACTGGTCATATATATATGGCACTTGCATGGCTAGGGTTAGGGCTTCCTTTCTGATAGGGCCACCCACCATAATTAGGCATCTAACGTGTCTTGCATAAAAGCACTCAACAAGTCATCCGGGGAGCGTAGCAGTCTATTCCGTTGCCTACCAACACGGGGACCGGCGGTTCGAATCCCCGTATTACCTCCGGCTTGGTCGTACATCCCTACAGACACAAATGGCCGTGTCTGCGGGTGGGAAGCCGGATGTGGGTATGTGTCCTGGTTGCTGCACTAGCGCCTCCTCTGGTCAGTCGGGGCACCTGTTCGGGGGGCTGGTGGGAATAGCGTGACCCTCCCACGCGCTTTGTCCCCCTGGCGAAACGCCTCTCTGTCAGGTGAAAAGAAGCGGCTGGTGACTCCACATGTACTGGAGGAGCCATGTTGTAGCTTGCAGCCCTGCCCGGATGCGAATATTTTTTCCTTGGATGAATCCGGAAAGTTCCCGCCCTCAGGCGCTAGGATTGGCCACATCTGCCTGTCAGTCAAGGCCGATGCGAACGCGCAACAAACCTAACCCTAACCCTAGCCACGTTTGCTTGCTAACTCTTCGCGATTAGCCACGTTTGCAACCAAGCTTACTGTGCCAACTTAACTGTATGTTTACAGTAAGCGAATTTTTTTTTTCAAGGATGAATCCGGAAAGTTGACTGACAGGCAGATCTGGCCAATCCTAGCGCCTGAGGGTGGGAACTTTCCGGATTCATCCTAGGAAAAAAAATATTGGCTGCACGGATCGACAGAGGGCGTGGAGCAGTGACCAGGACGGCTGCGAAGCGTGGGGTAATTGGTCGGGTACAATTGGGGAGAAAAATGGGGGGGGGGGGGTCAAAAAATAAAAGCACTCACCAAATGAAATACAGTGGATGTCCAACTTCTACAACTACAAACCCCAATTTCAATGAAGTTGGGACGTTGTGTAAAACGTGAATAAAAACAGAATACAATGATTTGCAAATCCTTTTCGGCCTATATTCAATTGAGTACACTGCAGAGACGAGATATTTAATGTTCAAACGGATAAACTTTATTGTTTTCTGCAAATATTTACTCATTTTGAATTTGATGCCTGCAACACATTCCAAAGAAGCTGGGACAGGGGCAACAAAAGACTGGGAAAGTTGAGGAATGCTCAAAAAACACCTGTTTGGAACATTCCACAGGTGAACAGGTTAATTGGAAACAGGGGAGTGTCATGATTGGGTATAAAAGGAGCATCCCCGAAAGGCTCAGTCGTTCATAAGCAAGGGTGGGGCGAGGTTCACCACTTTGTGAACAACTGCGTGAGCAAATAGTCCAACAGTTTAAGAACAGTGTTTCTCAACGTACAATTGCAAGGAATTTAGGGATTTCATCATGTACAGTCCATAATATCATCCAAAGATTCAGAGAATCCGGAGAAATCTCTGCACTTAAGCGGCAAGGCCGAAAACCAACATTGAATGCCCGTGACCTTCGACCCCCTCAGGCGGCACTGCATTAAAAACCGACATCATTGTGTAAAGGATATGACCACGTGGGCTCAGGAACACTTGGGAAAACCATCGTCAGTTAACACAGTTCGTCGCTACATCTACAAGTGCAAGTTAAAACTCTCCCATGCAAAGCCAAAGCCATATATCAACACCACCCAGAAACACCACCGGCTTCTCTGGGCCCGAGCTCATCTGAGATGGACTGACGCAAAGTGGACAAGTGTGCTGTGGTCTGACGAGTCCACATTTCAAACTGTTTTTGGAAATCATGGACGTCGTGTCCTCCGGGCTAAAGAGGAAAAGGACCATCCAGATTGTTATCAGCGCAGAGTTCAAAAGCCTTCATCTGTGATGGTATGGGGGTGTGTTAGTGCCCATGGCATCATGGGTAGCTTGCAAATCTGTGACGGCACCATTAATGCTGAAAGGTACATAGAGGTTTTGGAGCAACCTATGCTGCCATCTTTTGTTGCCCCTGTCCCAGCTTCTTTGGAACGTGTTGCAGGCATCAAATTCAAAATGAGTGAATATCTGCAAAAAAAAACACTAAAGTTTATCAGTTTAAACATTAAATATCTTGTCGTCGTAGTGTATTCAATTGAATATAGGTCGAAAATGATTTGCAAATCCTTGTATTCTGTTTTTATTCACGTTTTACACAACGTCCCAACTTCACTGGAATTGGGGTTTGTAGATGATTGGTGCTGTAGCGAACTGAATCTGCATGATCAAGTAATGGTTTTGGTAGATATGTAAGTAAGTTAATTCAGATCACTCTACAATCACATCAAGTAGGTTGTAAAGTTTATGAATGATGGAAGTGTTATCTCGTTGTTTGTATCATAATAGACTGTGATTTGTGTTTCTAGAACTACCAATCTGTTGAAGGTAGTGAATTTCTCTTGCATTTACATTGTTCTACCTGTGGGGGCAGTGTTCCAAATACAACAGTACAAACGGCTGTACTGGTCCCAATGTTTGGTACACTCAGTGCATACATATCGCAGTGCAGTAACCAAGCTTTATTTCCCTCCTCTCCAGAGCACCGATGGAGACCAAGCTGACTCCAGACCAGCTCATATATGATAGCCGACTGCTTGGTTACAGTGACCGCCTGATCCTTGCTGTCAACACTGTCCTCGAAGAGACAGGACTCGTTCAGGAAGAGGATACACAACAGCTGGAAGGGTCTGTGTGTGTGGGGGAGTGCTTACGAGAGAGAAAACGTGTGTGTGTGTGTGTATGTGTGTGTTTGTGTGTGTGTGCATGTGTGTGTGTTGTAAGACGAACTTCCCAATCAAGAGGAGGAAATTGGACTAATAGCTTTGTGTGTGTGTGTTTGTGTCTCTCTTAATACGTTCCTACATTCCAAAGGGATTGCACTTGAAGAAACTAGATTATAATATAATAGATTTTATATATATATATATATATATATATATATATATATATATATATATATATACACTACTGTTCAAAGTTTGGGATCACCCAAACAATTTTGTGTTTTCCATGAAAAGTCACACTTATTCACCACCATATGTTGTGAAATGAATAGAAAATAGAGTCAAGACATTGACAAGGTTAGAAATAATGATTTGTATTTGAAATAAGATTTTTTTTACATCAAACTTTGCTTTCGTCAAAGAATCCTCCATTTGCAGCAATTACAGCATTGCAGACCTTTGGCATTCTAGCTGTTAATTTGTTGAGGTAATCTGGAGAAATTGCACCCCACGCTTCCAGAAGCAGCTCCCACAAGTTGGATTGGTTGGATGGGCACTTCTTTGAGCAGATTGAGTTTCTGGAGCATCACATTTGTGGGGTCAATTAAACGCTCAAAATGGCCAGAAAAAGAGAACTTTCATCTGAAACTCGACAGTCTATTCTTGTTCTTAGAAATGAAGGCTATTCCATGCGAGAAATTGCTAAGAAATTGAAGATTTCCTACACCGGTGTGTACTACTCCCTTCAGAGGACAGCACAAACAGGCTCTAACCAGAGTAGAAAAAGAAGTGGGAGGCCGCGTTGCACAACTGAGCAAGAAGATAAGTACATTAGAGTCTCTAGTTTGAGAAACAGACGCCTCACAGGTCCCCAACTGGCATCTTCATTAAATAGTACCTGTTAGAGCCTGTTTGTGCTGTCCTCTGAAGGGAGTAGTACACACCGGTGTAGGAAATATTCAATTTCTTAGCAATTTCTCGCATGGAATAGCCTTCATTTCTAAGAACAAGAATAGACTGTCGAGTTTCAGATGAAAGTTCTCTTTTTCTGGCCATTTTGAGCGTTTAATTGACCCCACAAATGTGATGCTCCAGAAACTCAATCTGCTCAAAGAAGTGCCCATCCAACCAATCCAACTTGTGGGAGCTGCTTCTGGAAGCGTGGGGTGCAATTTCTCCAGATTACCTCAACAAATTAACAGCTAGAATGCCAAAGGTCTGCAATGCTGTAATTGCTGCAAATGGAGGATTCTTTGACGAAAGCAAAGTTTGATGTAAAAAAAATCTTATTTCAAATACAAATCATTATTTCTAACCTTGTCAATGTCTTGACTCTATTTTCTATTCATTTCACAACATATGGTGGTGAATAAGTGTGACTTTTCATGGAAAACACGAAATTGTTTGGGTGATCCCAAACTTTTGAACGGTAGTGTATATATATATATGACCGAATGAAGGAATGAAGGGGGGAGTGTGTGTGTGTCCTGTCCTAGCTTCTGAAATAAAATGTTCTCAAGTGAGTTGTTTTTCCACACTTGATGTTGCTACTCAGGGAATCAGGGTTCATGGTATGGCAGAGCAGGAAGTGTGTGTGTGTGTGTGTGTGTGTGTGTGTGTGTGTGTGTGTGTTGGTGAGTGCTGAAATGCACTTTTTTCAGGTCCAACGGAGCATCTAACACAGGGGTCGGGAACCTTTTTGACTGGGAGAGCCATAAAAGCCAAATATTTCTAAATATATTTCATTGAGAGCCATATAGTATTTTTAACGTATAATAAATTAAATATGTCTTACTTTTAATGCGACTTCTGGTGCTGCATGGTTTTGCTGATGGCCTTGTAGTCTGGTTCATACGTGGTGAGGTTGAGCTTCATGCAGGCGTTGAGGCTTCCATCAGTTAAACGTGAGCGTAGGTTGGTCTTAATGTTCCTCATACGCGAGAAAGACTGTTCACATGCATATGTAGAGCCAAACATGGTCAATACGGCAATACTCACACGCTGCATTGTGTGGTATGTCACAGGAAGCTCGTTCCAAGTTTTAAGAATCAGCTGGTCTTCAGGTTGAAGATTTTTAATTTCTGTCCACTTGTGTTCCCTCGCCAGCTCTGCTCGCTGTCGCGCAAGACTTTCCAACTCTCCATTAAGTGACTTGAACTTACTCATCCACATGTCTGATGCCTTCAGGTCAGCAACTTCCAGCTCAAAGTCTCCGATAGAGACCCCGGGGATGCATGTCAGGTCGATTTTGTCCACTGCACACTCATGTGGATGAGTGATGAACTTGAAAAGACCAGTGCGCGCACGAAATTCTCCAAAACGTGCTTTGAATGACTGCAGGAGATTGAACGTAAAGCCAGCTAGCTGCTGGAGATCCAGATGTTGAGTGGAGTCACTTGCTAAGCATGCATCTCTAAATTGTTGCAGTCTTTCAAAGTGCAGAAGACGACCTGTTTCAATGTCCCTGAGAAAGACTTCCAGCTTGCTTTCAAATGCAAACACTGCTTGTTGAAGGGATGAGATTGTATTTCCAATACCTTGCATTTTCACATTGAGCTGGTTCAGATGGCCAGTTATGTCCACGAGATAGTGAAACTGCAGGAGCCAGTCAGTGTTGTCTAGCTCAGGATGCTCGACGCCTTTCATTTCAAGAAAAGTCCGGATTTCACTCAGGCAAGCTGCAAAACGGCTGAGCACCTTCCCCCTTGACAACCAACGCACGTTGCTGTGTGAAAGCAGACCGGGATAATGATTCCCAACTTCTTCTAACAGAGCTTTAAACTGGCGATCATTTAAAGCTCGGGCAACAATAAAGTTGACCACTCGAATGACCAGAGACATCACCTCGCCAAGCTCCTGGCCACACGTCTGAGCGCAAAGCGCCTCCTGGTGCAGGATGCAATGAAAACTTAGGATGGCGCTCTTTTCATGTTCACGGAGAAGCGCTACAAATCCTTTGTTCTTCCCCAACATACAGGGTGCACCATCAGTACAGACAGAAATAAGTTTATCCATCGGTAGTTTTTTTTCTTTAGCAAACTCCATGAAAGACATGAATAAATCCTCTCCTCTTGTTGTCCCTTTCATTGGCAGAACAGCCAAGCTTTCCTCACGCAGTGTGTCACCTGCAGCATACCTGGCAATGATACTGCACCGAGATAGATGGCTAACATCTGTTGACTCATCTAACGCGAGAGAAAAGTATGTCCCGGCGTTTATGTCCTTAATTTGTGTTTCCTCGACTTGATTTGCCATCATGATGCTACGATCGTGCACAGCTCTTGCTGACAGGGGCATGTCTTTTATTCGTTTGATTATCTCGTCTTTATTTGGGAAGTCATCAAACAGTTCATTGGCCACATCAAGCATGAATGTTTTGGCATACTCGCCATCTGTGAATGACTTTCCATTCCTTACTATTGCCAAAGCCCCCGCAAAGCTAGCGGAATTCCCGTCCCCTTGCTTGGTCCACACACGTAGTTGCTGCTGACTCGTCTGCACTCTCCGCTGTAGCTCCTCGCATGCCCTTTTCCTGCTGTCCCCCGCTGGAGATTTCCATGCAAATGAAGCATGGTGCGTATCGAAGTGCCGCTTTATATTTGACCGTTTCATCGATGCAATTTTATCATTGCATATTAGACATACCGCAGATCCTGCTCTCTCCACAAATGCAAATTCCTCTGTCCACGCAGCCTGGAATGCACGGTAATCATCGTCTTTTTTTCTTTTCGCCATCTTTTCCGTTACAAGGGTTGAAGCGGATAAACTAGTTGGCTATCTGATAAAATTGATTTCTTCACCTTTACAATGACCCGGACATGCTCGCGAGCCATTGGTTCCCGACCCGACCCACGGGTGACCCGTGACCCGTGAAATTTATCTTCAAAACTAATTTCTGTTTACTTTAAAATGACACAGTGTTATTAAGAAATATCACAAGTATTTTAAAATCAGTTCCAAACTGATTTTTTTGAAAAAAAAATAATTTTCAACTCAAAATTGTCTGGGAGCCATATGCCGTCACCGGAAGAGCCATATATGGCTCGCGAGCCATAGGTTCCCGACCGCTGATCTAACAGATAGTTTTGCAACTCCTATCCCCTGGTATGACCCCGGATAAGACAACCATGTCTTATTACTACTACACATGAGATTTCAGAGTTCTGCTAATATTGAGAAAATCGACTTTAATTAATTCTAATGTAAAAAAAAAAAAAAGGTAAGGAAACAACGCTCCTGTTTTATTGTATCTATTGAGATGATTTCCATCTGGTGACGGTGCTTATTCCTTGTGTTGCCTTTAAGGCATAATATGGATATACTCTTATTTTGATAATATTCTATAGACTCTTATTTTGATAAGCGTTTGTCAAGCCAAGCGTAAAGAGTTACAAGTTCACCGAGTTCACTTCCTGTTATTCATTCGAAGAAGCCGGCTGAATCTGTACACGTGCCTTTTACATCCACCCTAATCCACACTGTAAATGCCACAGAGGCAATGTGAGTAAATAATGTAATAGTTCTTAGTACTTAATGTTAAAAAGGATATTTACATTAAAGAACAATTTTAAAGGGGATATTTACATTAAAAAAGCATTTGATTTGTTTGTAAAGGGGATATTTACATTAAAAAAGCATTTGATTTGTTTGTAATTAAAAAAACGTTTTATTTACATGTATTTACATGGGGAAGAGCACATGTTGCCAACAAAATGGTAATTGTATTCTGTCTGTCTACAGTTTTCACTCTGTCTGTGTAAGATGGTGTAAAGAGCCACAGTAAACAGCCAGTAAAGCTTTCTGCGACTCAAGTCGTCATTTTCAAGGCGGCTCAAGTTATCATTGTCAAGGAAGAGTTTAGCTAGTTGTATAGCTGCAGTTCCTACACTGTAGTGAGGACAGCATAGTGAAAAGACGGCAAAGCTGGTGTTGTACATCGTGGTAAGATGGATGCAAAACAAAGCGACAAGATTTCAGTGGCGAGTGGAAGAAGGTCAAAGTCATCTGCATTGACAACTCGCTCATTAACACGTGCTGGCGCTAAAGCGGAGGCAGCTAAAGTACGCCTCGCATTTGCAGACCAAGAAGCTAAAGCTAAAATACAGAGAGCTGCTAAGGAGGCTCAGTTAAAGAATGAAAAAGCTGTCAGAGAAGCTGTGGGAAGTAGCATATGCAATGGAAAATTGTGTTGTATTGGATGAAGCAGGCCCATCAGAGGAAGACAAAATGGAGCGAACAAGTGAATACGTCCAGTCTCATTTTGACCCACAAGTACAAAAATGCAACCTGCCTGCCGACTCCGCAGCACAAGCGGTTATTAATGCTAGCCCTTGAACATTTCAACCCCCTTGCAAATGACACCTTTCAAGCCCTAACAATCCTTTCACCAGAAGATGGCGGCCCTCTGTCTTTCCAAATGAGCCACTACATGCAGATGATACTAGCCACCCTGCATTAGCCAGTAATTTTGCTATGCGTATGTGCCACCAGCAATCCAAGTAGAAAATCAGAATCCACAAGGCGAATGTGGCCACAGGAGAAATTCACAAATGTTTTACACTGACTTAAATGAGTCGGCACAGCCTTTCCGGCCCTGGTGTATGCCGACAGCTAACCACGGTGCACCCGCAAACGAACACTCGGCACAGTACTTAGCTCACCACGACTTGCTGAGTTCGAGTTTATATCGATTTGACGATAAGCCTGAAAACTACCATGATTGGAAGTCATCATATAGCAACGCCACTCAACGGCTAGGCCTCATAGCCACTGAGGAATTGGACTTGATGACTAAATGGCTCGGTAGGGAATCCAGCGACCATGTCAAACGTTTACGGTCAGCGCACATAACAAATCCAGTCACAGCACTCCAAAAGGGCCTGGGAAGGTCTCCAGGAATGTTATGCAGCACCTGAAATGATCGAAAAGGCTCTTTTCAATCGCTTGACAATTTCCCAAGAGTTTCAGGAAAAGAACACATGAAGCTACGGGAGCTAGCGGACTAGCTAATGGAACTACAGTGTGCCAAGGAGGATGACTACCTCCCAGCCCTGTCCTACCTAGACATTGCATTGAACCCATAGTAGCAAAACTGCCCTACGGGCTTCAAGAAAAATGGATCTCTGCCGGTTCGAGGTTCAAAGAAGAAAATGAAGGATGATTTCCACCATTTGAATTCTTCACCAGGTTCATATGCCATGAGGCACGGAAGAGGAACGACTCTAATTTTGCTCTGTTAAGTGCTAGAGACTCACCTGTAAAGACTGACAAACTCTTCTCTGAAAGCACGAGGAACCCCATTTCAGTTCACACGACGGATGTCATCTCAACAGGCTCAAGCAACAGTCTTGTGTAAAGTGTCAGTGACCCTAGCAAAAGCTGTCCAATACATGGCAAACCACACCTCCTCACGCGGTGCAAAGCCTTCAGAGCCGAAAATCTGGAGGATAGAAAGACCTTTCTCAAAGAAAGTAGAATCTGCTTTAAGAGTTGCGGCTCAACCACTCACTTAGCCAAGGACTGTACGACCGCAGTTAAATGTATAGAGCGTGATGGTGTCTATCATGCTCACATGCATCCAGGCCCCGCACCTCAAGTCATGGCTCCCTCAACTTCACCACACAAGGGCGGAGAGGGAGAAGAAAGCAACGACATCAAAGCCGTTGTCAACTCGAACTGCACAGAAGATTGTGGCACAGGACAAGTCGGTCAGTCATGTTCTAAGCTTTGCCCTGTGAAGGTATATCACAACGGTCAACCGGACAAAGCTATCAAGGCCTACATCATCCTGGATGACCAAAGTAACTGGTCACTAGCAAAGTCCAGTTTTTTCAAGCTGTTCAACGTCGAGCGTGAACCAAATTCTTACTATCTGAGAACGTGTTCTGGCACAATGGAAACATCCGGCCAAAAGGCTGAAGGCTTTGTGGTTGAGTCACTCGATGGAAAGTCACAATCCCTCTCCCACCACTCATTGAGTGCAACGATATACTTGACAATTGGTGCGAAATCCCAACGCCAAATGTGGCTCTACATCACCCGCATCTTGTCAAGGTAGCAGAACACATCCCAGAGGTTGACCCTACGGCTGAGATCCTCCTGCTACTCGGCAAAGACATAATTAGAGTGCACAAGGTATGGGAACAAGTCAACTGCCCTCACAATGCCCCCTTCACCCAATGCCTAGACCTAAGTTGGGTGCTTGTTGGCGAAATCTGCTTGAGAAACACACACAAGCCAACAGTCAACACATTCAAAACAACTGTGTTCGACAATGGATGGCCCTCACTCCTCCAACCCTGGCAAGCTTCTTACACATCAAAGAAAATATTCATCATACCCAGGGGGCAAACTGATTTTTGCATGGGTCGGATGCTGTAAAAGGTTGTTCTCCAGAAATCATATCTAGGACCTACATGGATCACAACCTGGGTGGACAACTCGGAAAACAAGTTGCAGGAAAGCTACAGGAAGCGTCCAAAGTTGCCCACCGGGCCTATGAACATTAACCAATAGGGGTAGATAGGGTTAAAATTTTAACCAATAGATATCTGCATGAAAATCACAGTGTTAATTACTCACATTGAGACAAACAAAAAATGTATTGGAAGTTTTTTCAAAAATGTTTTTTACCAGAGTAAATGACGCATATATAATTAAGTATGTGCTAATTTGCATAAATATCACATAGCCGGAGGAAATGGTTTTACAGACATGTTGTAAAGAGTTGTCTAGCAGAAATCATGTCTAGGACCTTCAGGGATCACAACCTGGGTGGACAACCTGGAAAACAAGTTGCTGAAATGTTACAGGGAGGGCCCAAACATGCCCCTCCCCCATACGAAAACAGTCATTTAAGCTGGTTGGGTCATATTGCATAATCCTTCTTGTGAATGAATAAAACATGTTGTAAAGGGTTGTCTTGCAGAAATCATATCTAGAACCTTCAGGGATCACAACCTGGGTGGACAACCTGGAAAACAAGTTGCGGAAATGCTACAGGGAGTGCCCAAACATGCCCCCCCCATACGAAAACAGGCATTTAAGCTGGTTGGGTCATATTGCACAATCCTCCTTGTGAATGAATATCTCTGTAAGAGTTCACAGTAAAGAAACATTGAGACAGCTTATGGAAATTAGAAAATATGCTCTGATCTTATACCTTGGTTTGTTCCCAGTAGAAGCGTGAGATGGGCCTATACCTTAAATCAATCACGAAACAAACAAAATTCCTGTAACTGTATGTAGCCGGGTGGTAAATCTGTTAAATCTGTTAAATGATTTTCCACTTAAATTTAGTATAGTTTAACTGTTAATATATGTAATTGTTACACTGTCAAGCCATGTAAAATGTCATTTGATGTATTTAAATTGTGAGGCAGATTGTGAGTGTATTTTTATAGTTTTGGTTGTCATTGCATGTTTTGACCAGTAAGTGGCAGTGGCGGACTTTTATTGTAACTCCGTGCAAGTTATCCAAGTGCATCTTGGGTATTCTTTCTTTTTTTTCTTGTGTGGAGCACCTGAAGATTGCGGTGTGACGGTGCTCTGACTCCGCAGTAAGTAAGGGTAAATATCTTGTGAAATATACCTGTAACATTATTCCAAACAATATTGTATGTCGGTAATTTGACAAGATGGTTTGATTTAGACGCTACTGGAGTTGATGTTCGGTGATTTTGGGCGCGAGCCGTCGACCGCTGTTCGCCATTGCAGGCATGACAAGGTAATGTTGGCGTGAATAAAGCCACACCATGCCATTGTATTTGGGATGTAAAGGTTTTATATGCATTTTAATTCTGTTTAAAGGTAACTGACAGAGTGAGAAGTTGCGCGATCTTCAGGAAGTTCCACATGTCTTTGTTAAACCCTGTTTAACGTACATAGTCCACTGCCGTATTTTGCACCGTATTTTGTATTTATTATTTCCCTTTTTAAAATCTTTTCTGTTAAACTTGCCACATCTGTGAACATTTATGAGCTGTTTGCTCGAAAGACACGGGAATGTATGCACTCAGTAAAACGATCTGCATTCGAAGGTTCAAACAATAAAATTAAAGCTACAAGAACCCCGGAAGTAATTGTGTCCTGTGTGGTATCTAATTCCACGGGCTACATGTAAATAATGTAAGATTTATTTCTTATTTTATACATTGAACACAATATACTTACTGAACACAAAATAATTATCTGTGCCAAAACTATAACAAATTATTTAAAATAAATAAATAAATCATATCTAGGACCTTAAAGGACAACAATGAGATGGGTATATGCTTTAGTATACACATGAAACAAACAAAATAATTTATACTTTAAACACAAAAAGTTAGCCCAGAATTTGAAAAGCAGGACTTTTTAAAGAAATCTTTTATAGAACTTTGCCCATGTTTTCTCACTCGCTTTCTAAGTCACAGCTGCTATCACTGCTCTCAACTCTAGCAGTATGTATTCTGCTGCATTTGCTCGCCAGTCCTTGGCAACGGCACCCGATGTAGCACGGAACTGCCTTCCTTGCACATGAACAGTTCTTCTGACAACCCTTGACACGTGCACATGAGATTGTCGTTTTCATCGAGACAGGCCAGGCTGGTTTTGTTGCCGGAACAGGAACTGCATGTCCATCAACCAGAGACCAACCAAATTCAGTGCATGGGGGAATTTCTGGCTTGGCGATATGTGCATTCTTGTCAATGATAGTTGCCAGCGCAGCCCTTTTCAGGTGTAGCATAAATGCATCTTCTGTTGGGGGTAGAAGCTTTAATAGAGTTGACTTGTTGTTCAAAAACTTGTACACTCTCAATTTGCCCAGATCGGCCCCCTCAAACTGATCAGCTGTGGATATGTACACTGATAATGGTGAGGTCCCGCGCCTGATTGAGAAGGTCATCGGTTATGGTATCGCTAGGGTTCTCACCAAAGTCTTCAAGTGCAGGGATGTCACGACTTATGCTGCTCTTGAACCATACCTTCTTCCCAGTGAAATATGGGTAGCTGGTTGTGTCTCTACCACTCAGACTGTGGATGAATGGCATGGCACGACACTGTGAAGGTCCCAGAGCTACAACCATCTCATGTATAGGCAGGTATGCATTCTGACCTGTTCTAACCCACATCTCTGGTAGATCACTCAAGTGTGTTGCACCATAGTACAGACATGTTGTAATGATATCAGTGTCATTAGCATGTATGACAACTCTTTCAACCCCCTCATTCTGGACAGTGTAGAGTCTGTGGAGGATTATCCTTGTGTCAGCCTCCTGCTGTGTTGATTCCAGAGCAGGAACATCCATCACAGACCTTGCGGAGAGCACCACACTCTTTGTCTCTTCCTTGAATCCACCACCCAGGTAGAGATGAGTAGGGCCAAGATCACTCCTCAGTTGCTCCTCCTCACACCATCTTTCACAGAGAAAGCTCAGCAAGTTTGCTTTGTTAGTAGACACAGCAAAAAACTCATGTGGATCTGGAGCTGTGTACTGCTCACTGACTTCATTCACTTTGGCTGGTTTGGATCGAGCATATCTCTGTTGTTGCTCAGCTGACTTGATACTGGTTCCACTGTATCTGTCACAACAGAAGTGTATTATTTCAGTACCACGAGGCACATCAGTCAGCAGCAGGTGTTTGTATCTATCAGCGATTGCTCCAAATCGTTCATCTTTGTGAAAAGACCAGTGTCTTATGGCAGACATAGCATCTATAAGTACTGCTGTCTTGAGGATGTTTTGGGGTAGATCAGCATTGATGGTTACTTTGGTCTCCTCTTTCAGGACCTTTACAAGGCTGGACTTGGTGCCAGTTCTCATGCTGCCATCTTTCTCGAAGAGGGATGGGGGAAGGTCACCGTACTCGTGGTTGCCTACAAAGTCAACAATGTCGAGTTCTCCACCACTAGCAATGATCTGTGTCATACGCAGAAGGTCAGTAACTTCATTGCTCTTGCCAGTGGTGCAGGTTTTCCCCCCAGACTTCTTTGGTTTCATGTGCTGTGTGTGGAAAGTGTTAAGCTTAACAACACTTGTATTTTTATGATGACTGGTAAGTGACTCAGACAGTGCCTTCAAACCAATTTCTTTTACACTTAACAGGTTGTCCTTGACTATAGCATCTGCACACTCACCAGTAGATATATTGATCAGGGATGATGTGGCTGTTGTGAATGGGTTGGTCTCTACTGCTGCTGTGACCTTGACTACCATCTCTGCATCCTTGTTGACACGACTCTTGCCAGATTCATGGTGTGGGCTTGAGGTATGGAGGTGCAGCATAGATTTGAGCTCTGCAGAAACGGCTGCAGTCAGTGGTTTTGTGTAGATCCACTTCCTCCTGGCGGCAGGGTTGAGGGTAATACCATCCAGACCACTGGCCTCTTCGGCATCTGCATTGTACGCCTGCTCTAGAATCATGCCAGGAGAGACACCATTGTGGTTTCCATTTACTCTCCTCCCTACAAATGCACCTGCGATCAAAGCTTCGTGTGCCTCTGGAGCTGTCTCTGGCAGTTTCTTCATCTCAGACAAATACAAAGGCAAAGACTGCAAATTAGTGCATACTTAATTATATATGCGTCATTTACTCTGGTAAAAAAACATTTTTCATAAAACTTCCAATACATTTTTTGTTTGTCTCAATGTGAGTAATCAACACTGTGATTTTCATGAAAATATCTATTCGTCAAAATGTCAACCCTATCTACCTCAAATGGTTGTGTTCAGGCAGGGTGGGCAACTTTGGACGCTCCCTGTAGCTTTCCTGCAACTTATTTTTCGGGTTGTCCACCCAGGTTGTTATTCCTGAAGGTCCTAGATATGATTTCTGGTGAACAACCTTTTACAGCATCCGACCCGCGTTTTCCCCCTAAAATGGGGTTTTGCCCCCTGGGTATCAGGCACAAGACAGGATTGCAGAGTCCAGTAAAGCCGCGGAGGAAATGTTGGGACAAACCTTATTCAATCACACGGGACACGACAACAAGCTGGCATGTTGTACTGAAGATGAGATCTTCTTGAAACTGATGGACAAAGACGTCTACAGAAATGAGTCAAATGGCTTGGTAGCTCCGCTCCCATTCAGACAACCAAGACGTCGCTCGCCTAACAACCCAGAACAAGCAGTCCAACGCTTTCAGAATGTCACGGTTTTTCCGGACCGTGTCATTATGCTTGCCAGCTGGAGACGCTTGCCTTCATCAATCAGAGTATCAATCCTCACATTTCCCAACAGACTTAATTGCACGGCTGCGCTGACATGCTCCTTTGCTTTTTCATGAAGCTTAACAGATCTGTCAACATTTCGTAGATCCTCACATCCATCTCTTGCAAACTTTGAAGAACACCCATCTCCTGCAGCAGCACACTTAAACATCACGCAAGGCCAGCAATATAAGCGGTTTGTTAGCACACTCCTCGTTAGCCACTCCACCTTGTCATACCTAGAACACTTAAAACTTCAACTTACCGAGCCCCTTCTCTGCACCAGCTTGTGGTGGGCTTTGGTCTCTCCTGTGCTTTCACACCTAGTTTTTCCTCATAGGAGAAAGTGTGAAAAGATTCCCATAGGATCCGGTCCACGATGTTTGCATCCATCATAATTCTTCTTTGCAAAAATTGCGAAAGACAGGACAGCAGCTAGCTAAAACAACTAACGTTAGCCTACAGTACAGGGCTACTACATGAGGTCAAGATAAAAAAAATGCAAATAAAAAGATGAAAAATAAAGACCTGAACAGATTAATTATAATATTTACAATACAAGAACCACCAAAAACTACTACAGTAATCATTACTTTATCTTAGGCTAATCTCTTTTTCTTATATTTCTTATCTTATCTTTCATCGCGCTTCAAGTACCTAAACGTATTGTAACGTGCACGGATAAATAGACTCGCTAGTCCTTGGCCAATGGGTCGGACCCTTTAGTCAACTGGTTAACGTAGTCGCCCGTGGTGCGGGAAACACAGGTTCGCGTCCCGGCTGCGGCGGTTCCCGGCTGCCCCCCGAATTCGCTACATTGGTGTCAGAAGTGGGATGGTGAGACCATGCGGCCATCGGATGCGCGTGCGCCCAGAAGCGTGAGGGAGCTGGTAGGCTAAAGCGTAGGGACGCGCTTCCCGAAGGAGGGGGGTAGTGTAACGTGCACGGATAAATAGACTCGCTAGCCCTTGGCTAAGGGGTCCGACCCGTCAGTCGACTGGTTAATGTAGTCGCTTGTGGTGCGGCAGACACGGTTCGCGTCCCGGATGTGGCGGTTCCCAAGCTGCCACCCCCCCCCCCACGAATTCGCTACAGTATGATGGAGATTGGAGAACAAGTCAATATAGTATCAGAAAGGCTGAACTGGTGTTCTCTGATTGATTAGACGGGTGTCAATCATTTTCAGGTCGAGGAAAGACTAGGTGAAGCACTGCTTCACTGGTTGGGCATTAAAACGCGTCATAAACCATAACTGTCCAATCAACTACGTGTAAGGTACTACGTCAACTTACATTGGGTTAGTGAAGCACAACACTCCCCTGTGTCACCTGAACAGGACGCTATGTATCACAATACCCACGACACGTTTTTCTTTAACAGTGACACTTTTTTTGGTTGATTCAAAGACGAAAATAGTCGTTCTAAATGAAATGTTGGCAAGTAAAAAGGAGGTTTTATGTGATATGTTTTTTTTGTTTGTTTGGTTTTTGGTGAAGCGCTGCTTCACCTGGTGTCTTATAGAAACCTCCTCTACATCCGACCCGCTTATAAGCAGCAACAATGCAGGTTTCTGCGCGCCGTCTTTAGTCCCCGAAGCCCTGAGATAAAGTTTGAACCTGCTCACTCACTTTTCCCAACGCACTCCGATGCTGGCAGAGTCCGCCTCAACATCAAGCGGAGCTACTGTAACGCAGTGTATTTGGACCCGATTGCAGAGTCTCTTTACTGGACTTGAGCAAAACACAAAATAACAAAAGACTACTGCCAAACAGGGCAGGCAATAACGCAAACTTGAATAAACGAAAAATACCAAACAAGGCAAACGCCCTCTCACACAGAGGAGGCAGATGAAGGTGCAGGATTCCGAGAGCTTCCGTAGGCAAACGTGAAGCCTCTCCAAGACTCGTCAGAGATGTCTGCAAAACAGCGCGTTAAATGGACCCAGCACCGTGCAATGCCCACAAATACACAGGCCGACTGTGTGAACGAACAACCGGGGCTTTATTTCATCACTCTCGTTCTGTCGGTCATACGTCCATGCTGTGTGTCCTGCATGCTCCCGTACTCGCCCCATGACCCCTTGCTTCTCTTAAAGAGGTATTCTCTATTAAAGTCTGAACATCACATCCCTCCAACATTCCCAAACAAAACGACAAAACATACTTGGCAAAAGGGGAAGATATCAAAATTAAAAAACCGTTTTCTTTGACTACAAACCGTGTTTCTTTTTTTTTAGTATGCAACAGCAGAAACAAATGGTTTTCTGTGACTACAAAGTGTTTTGGGTTGTTTTTTCAGCATAGTTTAAAGTCTTTAAGGTACTCTGGCCACTTCTGAACTACCCTCCGTGGGTAGCGAGGGATGCCAGGGGTCTCCGGGCCCGATGGTGCCATTGGGGGTTCCCTGTCCGTGTCGGTGTGGGCAAACCCGGTAGGACCACCTATGGGTTCAGTCTGTTGAGGCATGATGCTGTCGTGTTCTGTAGCGGCGGGCGTAGGTCGAGGTAGTGAGGGGGGCACTTGCTTGAAGTGTGATGTGTTCCTTGTCACCACTCGCTGCTCACGCTGTGCAGTGACCATTGTTGCATTGACTGCAATGACTTGGAACAGATCAGGATGGAAAGGGGATTGGAACTTGTTGTCTGGTCGCAGTCTTTTGTCCAGCACGTGGTCTCCCACTTTCAGCGCAGAGGAGGGACGACAGAAGCGTTTGTCGTGGTGCCTATTGTATTCAGAAATCACGTCAGGACACAGCGCTGTCGCTCGACACAACCTCTCCGTGGCATTCTTTATTTAGACTGACACAGCATCAAAGCCAGACCCGATCAAACAACCCAGAGCCCGCAGGCATCACCAATCGATCCCAGCACAATAGAACAGCACCAAATCAAATGCAGCACTGTCGATGTGTGCAGACATAACACCCCCCCCCCCGGCAGGATTTCAAACATGAAAGGTTGACACAAAGTCCTCTAGGTGGCCAGGGCGTAAATGTGTGCGAACAGGTCGCGGGGCGGCCTGAGGCTGGGCAGGCCGAGGTGGGGAGGGAGATGGCAGGGGAAGCTGAGGCCCAGGAATGTCTGGGGCCCGTGTAGGAGCTGCATGAAGCCCCGGGGCATCTCACCATGCTGAGGGAATGGCTAAGGTCGTGTCACCAGCTGTGTGTGGCGGAGCTGACACCTTCCGTAGACGACTGGAGTGCCACCGAGTGCCATCGCTGAGGAGGTAAGTGGCTGGGCCCAGCTGACGGGTGACTTGGAGAGGAGAGGACCAGTATGAAGCCATTTTATTGCCCCTGTGGGGCCTGCGGACCCTGACCCAGTCTGACACATTGATGTCTGGCACCCTGGTTCGTTTTGACTGGTCAAACCGTTGCTTCATCCGCGTCTGCTGACGAGTGACTGAGGCTCTGACCCCAGAGGGAGGTGCCTGAGGTGTGGAGGGGCGGAGCCTGTCAAGGGGCATGCACAGTTCCCGGCCTAGCATGAGAGAGGCTGGGGAGACGCCTGTGGTCGAGTGCTGTGTGGCCCGATAGTGCAGCAGAGTGTGACGGATGGCCTGCGTGAAAGAGCACCCTTGGGCCATGTGTGCTCTGAGGCCGTTCTTCAGTGACTGGTGAAAACGTTCAACGCCGCCATTGGCCTGGGGGTGGTAGTACGCAGTGCGTATATGACGGATGCCCTTGCTTTCGAGATAAGCAGTGAACTCAGCAGAGACCAGCTGAGGGCCGTTGTCAGTGGTGATGGTCTTTGGGAGGCCCCAGCGAGAGAAAAGAGAGTCCAGGAAGTCGATGATGATCTGTGAGGTCACAGTGCCGGAAGTGGTGAGTTCAGGCCATTTTGAGTGTAGATCGTAGGCGACCACCATGAAGCGTTGGTGGTGGGGAACTCCATGGATCTCACCACAAATGTCCAACTGCAGGTGTTCCCAGGGCTGAGAGGGCCAGGCGAGAGGTTGCAGGGGTGGGGGAGCCTGGTGGCCAGTCTTGCCACTCACAAGGCAGGCAGAACAGTCCTTCACCAGAGCCTCAATATCTCTGTCTATCCCCGGCCACCACACCAGGTCTCGGCAGCGCTGTTTCAGTTTCACAATGCCCAGGTGGCCTTCATGCGCCGTATTCAAAACACGTGCACGGAGAGCAGCTGGGACAACTGTGCAAAACCCACATGCCACGCAGGTGTCGTTCCAGCAGGAGAGCTCCTGTCTGACTCGGGCGAACGCAGCCAGCTCCTCTGGGACCTTGTGAGGCCAGCCGTTCTGGATGTAGGTGCGGAGCTGGGAGAGGACAGGGTCCTGTTCGGAGGCTGCCCTC
This sequence comes from Lampris incognitus, assembly GCF_029633865.1. NCBI lineage: Eukaryota > Metazoa > Chordata > Actinopteri > Lampriformes > Lampridae > Lampris > Lampris incognitus. Next base: position 59,559,300 of record NC_079217.1, read on the forward strand.
AGCTCCTGCAGAGAGACAGTGGCCTGGAGGGGTGTGTGTAGCATTTGGACAATGTCCTTTTCCACACAGTCAGTGTCTGTCTGTGGAGCTGGGGTGGAGACAGAGCGAGAGAGCAGGTCGGCGACAACATTGTCTCTGCCTAGGGTGAACTGCAGGCTGAAGTTGTACTGGCGGAGGCGGTCAGACCAGCGGTGCAGCCTCAGGGGTATGTGGCCTGTCCCCGATGTGGACAGCAGCGCTGTCAGGGCCTGGTGATCTGTCCTGAGGGTGAAGGAGCGGCCATAGAGGTAGAGGTGCCACCTTTCACAAGCCCAGATACAGGCTAACGCCTCACGCTCACCCACGGAGTACCGCTGCTCGGTCAGGTTGAGGGCACGGGAGGCGAAGGCGATGGGCTTCTCCACACCGTTCTGGGTTTGAGACAGCACAGCCCCTATCGCTGTGGCTGATGCGTCACAGGTCACAAAGGTGGAGCTGGAGATGTCGAAGTGAGCCAACACTGGTGGTGAAGTCAGTTGAGTCTTGAGATCACGCACAGCGTCACTGCACGCCTTTGACCACACCCATGGCTCGTCCTTACGCAGCAGCTGGCGCAGGGGGGCTGTGGTCGCAGAGTACTGGGGAAGAAACCTCAGGTAGTAACTTGTCATACCCAGGAAGGAGGCGACCTGGGCGGCCGAGCTGGGCTCAGGGATGGCCTGAATGGCGTCCACGTTGGATTGTAGTGGAGGTACACCGCTCGCTGACAGCCGGAACCCCACGAAGTCGATGGCTGGCACAGAGAGGACACATTTCTCAGCATTGAGAGTTAGCTTGTGCCTGGACAGGGCTGCGAAGACCATGTTGAGGCGCTTGTCATGGATTTCGCTGGTGGGCCCGTGTACCACTATATCGTCCAGATAAATGGCCACGCCCAGTATGCCAGCCAGCACGGAGACCATGATTTTCTGGAAGCAGCTAGGGGCGGAGCTGAGACCGAAAGGCTTCCTGGTGTAGCGAAACACTCCTGCATGTGTCACAAAGGCTGTGAGGTTTCGGCTGCTGGGGTGGAGGGGCACCTGTAAGTACCCCTGTCTGAGGTCGAGCTTGGAGAACACCTCAGAGCCATAGAACTGAGCAGTGAGTTCTTCTGAGGTGGGCAGTGGATACTTATCAGGGACCACTGCCTTATTTACTGCACGTAGATCGACGCAGACACGCAGGCCCCCCGACTTCTTCTTAGCCACCACGAGGTTTGAGACCCAAGGTGACGCGTCCACCGGTTCAATGATGCCAGCTTCCAGCAGTTGTTGCAGCTCGGCGGAGACCCCATCACGGAGAGCCAACGGGATGCGGCGCAGTGGTTGGATGACAGATTTCACAGCAGGGTTGAGGAGAGGTTGATGGGCGAAGGCGGAGAGGCAGCCCAGCCCCATAAACAGCGATGGCCATTTCTGCTGCCAAGGTGTGGCAACAGTCAGGATTGCTGCCCCCTTGTGTCTAAGAGGGAGAACCCCAGAGCGGAGAACAGGTCCAGGCCCATCAGGTTGGCCCCACGGCGTGCCACATGAAAAACTGCATTGGGCACCAGCTTGGTTCCATAGCGGACAGTCACTTGGAGAGAGCCAACCAGATCGATTTTGGAGTCACCATACCCACAGAGGACAGCTGAGGGTGCGGACAGTGGCAGTGAACCGAAAAATTGACTGTAGGTATCAACATTCAGGAGAGACACACCTGCACCGGTGTCCAACAGCAGGGGGATGCACACATCATTAATGTTGACTGTGCATGATTTGAATGACACTGGCCCAGAGTTCACCTTGTGAATGACGGCGGTTGAAGACTGGGGGGTGTGGCCCTCTGACCCAGCCGGGGAAGATCGACAGACGTTGGCAAAGTGATTGTGCTTACCGCAGCTACGGCATGTCTGGCCACGGGCAGGGCAGTTCTGAGCCCTTGAAACATGAGACCGAGACCCACAGTTACCACAGGACTGTTGAGGGCGGGGCCGAGAACGCCGTCGTTGCAGTTGCAAGACGTCCCCAGTGGAGTCGGCGCCCGCCTCGCTCTGGCTGGGTTGCGTCCCGAGGGGCAGCCGTGAGTAGAGGGAGGAGTCGTTGGCAGCTTGACTGGAGGTGGCCACTTGCTGTGTATTTAGCATAGCAGCACACTCAGCTGCTCCCTCAACCTGTAGTGCGATGGTAATTGCTCTGGACAGCAGCAGACCGTCTTTTTCCAGCAGGAGAGTCTCACGCACCTTTGCGTTGTTGGTGTGTTCGATTAGCTGGTCGCGAACCATCTCGTCCTGAAGCGCGCCAAACTTGCATGAGCTAGCTAGCCCTCGCAAATTAGCTACGTACTGCCGCACAGACTCACCAGGCAGTTGGTGTCGCTGACGGAATATAAATCGCCGAAGGAGGGCACTCTGTGGAGCAGCGAAATGGGTGCTCATAAGTCCCACAGCTTCGTCAAAGTTTGTGACGTTCCCCAGAGACCCGAGCACACGATGACCCTCTGCTCCCAAGCAGTGTAGCAACAGAGCCGTCTTCCTAGCCTAGCTCACGTCGTCGAGCCCTGAGGCGATGATGTAATTTTCAAAACTATGTAGCCAGCGAGTCCATGGTACCGGAGGCTCACCAGGTAATGCCAGGAAGGGGGCAGGTGGTGGGAGAGAGATATCAGCCATCCTCGTCGCCAATATTGTATTCAGAAATCACGTCAGGACACAGCGCTGTCGCTCGACACAACCTCTCCGTGGCATTCTTTATTTAGACTGACACAGCATCAAAGGCAGACCCGATCAAACAACCCAGAGCCCGCAGGCATCACCAATCGATCCCAGCACAATAGAACAGCACCAAATCAAATGCAGCACTGTCAATGTGTGCAGACATAACAGTGCCCTTTCGTCTTCTCTTTTGATTGTGTGTCTTTGGCTCTCATGAGCTCGTCCGGGACTGTGGACTGGACGCTGGGCAGTGTTGTGCACACTTGCCTACCGAACATTGCTGTGGCAGGGGGTGTCCCAGTGGAACAGTGCGGTGTTGTTCTGTATGCTCTCGGGAAGCGATTCACTTCTTGTTGGGTGTTTTTGTGCTCCAGTGTTGCAATCCTGAGTGTTTCGGTTTTTTTTCAGGGTCTTCATGAATCTTTCCACTTCGCCATTTGCTTGGGGCCAGTATGGAGTTATCTTTCTGTGGTGGAATCCCAGGTACGTAGCAAACCTGGAGAACTCTTCAGAGTTGAACGGTGGACCTTTGTCGCTCTTGACGACTTCTGGAATGCCATATGCTGAGAAAATTTTGTCTAGCTTTGGTATTACAGCTTTGGCGGATGTGGTGGATACTGTCTCCACCTCAAGGACCCTTGAGTAATTATCCATCATCACAACTAGGTACTCTCCATTTGGCAAGAAGCAAAAGTCAATACTCACTTCAGTCCAAGGTGCAGCTGGCAGAGGAGTCACCTGAAATGGTGCGTGAGACTCTGTCGTTTTTGTTGCCGCCTGGCAGGCAAGACAGGTTTTGATGCAGCCCTCTGCCTTTTGGTCGATTCCTGGGAACCACACTTTCTCCCGGAGTAGTTTCTTTGTTTTCACCACCCCCTGGTGGCCTTTATGGGCGATGTCTATCACCCGGTTGTGCAGTGAGGAAGGTATTACAAGTTTAATCCCTCTCAGCAGGAGATCAGATGCAAACACCATTAGCTCTGATTTCTTTGCGTGTAAACACTGGAGAACTGATTGCTGGGCTGGAGACATGTCCGCTGTCTGTTCCAGAAGAGTGTGCCACTGTCCAGTCCTGACAGCAGTCATAACCCTTTGGAGGCATGGGTCAGATTGTGTGGAAGCATGAATCTCCTGTAGTGTCATGGCACGGGGCACATTGTGGTTGACGATGAAGTGCACATGGACTTCAGCCAGCTCAGTGGCATGTGTGTCCTTGGACTCAGGTGTGGAAACAGCATGCCTGGAGAAATAGTCTGCTGGGATACCAGCACCTGCCCTGTAGACCACAAAGAAGCTGAAGTTTTGCAGTTTCAGCAACCAGCATTCGATTCTGGGAGGAGGGGAGGACGATGGCTTGTTGAACATGGGCACAAGCGGCTTGTGGTCTGTAACGACTGTGAAAGTATATCCAAGTAGATAGAGTTAGACGTGAAGGCAACCCCAAATCACAGCTAGGGCCTCCCTCACAGTCTGTGAGTATCTCTGTTCCACAGGTGACAATGTTTTGCTGGTGTAGGCGAGTGTGTGTAGTCTACCATCAGAGTCAGTTTTGGTTAGAACAGCCCCAATGCCTGCAGGGCTTGCGTCCAAGACAACTTTTTTTGTGTTTTGATTGGTTAAAGTAGGCCATGACGGTATGTTTTCCATCCTCATACTATCTTTGCGTTATCTGAACCCTCCCTCAAATCCATAGACACTCTTCTCCTAAGAAGGGAAGCAGTAGTTGGTGTGTATGGTCTGAGCCTGGGGAACAGTCTCCCATTAGAACGGAGAACAACCACTTCAATCGTAACTCTAATTAAAAAACAAAAAACATCTTTAAATCACGCTTTCACCTCTAGGGTAACCCCTTCGACACGTGCCTCATCTGCTGCCAACCAATCATGGGTTGTCTCTGTTCTAATTTAATAATTAGTATTTTGAGTCATGTCATTCTATTATATCATTCCTTCCTTCTCTCTCATACCTTAAATTTTTTGTTCATTTATTATATTTATCATTTTACTTATTCATATTTACTGTTCTTTCATTTATTCACCTTCTTTTTAATCTGTTCATTATCATTAAATATAAAATTCATTGTATTGCATTTTAAAAATGTAATGTAAAAAATGTGCTTTGGTTGGTTGGTTGGTTGGTTGGTTAACTGGTTGGTTGGTTAATTGGTTAGTTCGTTTGGTTGGTTAGTTTGGTTGGTTGATTGGTTAGTTTGGTTGGTTGATTGATTAACTGGTTGGTTGGTTGGTTGGTTAGTTTGGTTGGTTGATTGATTAACTGGTTGGTTGGTTGGTTGGTTAGTTTGGTTGGTGTTAGGGTTTGTGGAAGACCCCAAGCGCACGACACCAGACAGAGATGGGGTTAGCCGAAAACTGGCGTACTTTATTCCTTACGCATACAAATAGTTAAACATAGGAAGGCAATGAGCGACAAGGAAAAAACGGAAAGTCCAAGGGGAAAAAAGCTCGCGGGTAATCCAAACGGGAACACGGCAGGATACTTCCACGGGGAAACTTTGCAAGGGAAAAACATGAACCAAGGGCTGGGATGAGTTCGTAGAGAAAAGGACCGTGAGAGGGGAGTAGCCGCTACTGCGGGGAGGCCACCAAACTTAAGCCCAGCCCTGATGACTAAGCCCGGCCCTGACGAGCCGATTGGCTGCCGGCACGGGGTGGGCCCACGGCGCGGGGTGGGTGAGCCATAACAGTACCCCCCTCCACGGGAGCCACCAGGCGACTTGCCCGGCTTGTCGGGATGGGAATGATGGAACTCAGTGAGCAGCCCAGGGTCCAGGATGAGCTGGCGGGAGACCCAGCTACGTTCCTCTGGACCGTAGCCCTCCCAGTCCACCAAATACTGGAACCCCCGTCCTCGGCGCCGGACGTCCAGCAGCCGGCGGACCTTCCACTGGGGGTGCCCATCCACGATCTCAGGGGGAGGCGGAGCCGGGGCCGGAGGCATCAGAGGACTGTGGGAGACAGGCTTAACCCGAGACACATGAAACACGGGCTGGGTCTTCAAGGAAGCCGGAAGCTTAAGACTCACCGCCGCGGGGCTGAGAACCTTCCTGATCTCAAAGGGCCCGACAAACCGGGGGTTCAGCTTCTTCGCGGTGGACTGAAGCGGGAGATCCTTCGAGGACAGCCACACCCTTTGGCCTGGTTGGTACGTAGGTGCTGGGGACCGGCGTCGGTTGGCTCCCCGACTGGCGCGCTCAGCTGCCCGGAGCAGAGCAGCTCTGGTCACCTCCCAGACGCGACGACACCGGTTCAGATGGGCCTGCACGGAGGGAACTGCCACTTCCGACTCCTGCGCAGCAAAGAGAGGCGGCTGGTAGCCCAGGGACACCTCAAAAGGTGAGAGGCCGGTGGCAGAGCTGACCAGGGAGTTGATGGCATACTCGACCCAGGGGAGGAACCGGCTCCAGGAGCTGGGCTTCTTGGCGGCCACGCACCAGAGGGCAGACTCCACGCTCTGGTTCATCCTCTCTGTCTGTCCATTAGTCTGTGGGTGATAGCCAGAGGAGAGACTAACAGAGGCACCCAACCCCTTACAAAAGGCCCGCCATACCTGGGAGACGAACTGGGGCCCTCGGTCCGAGACGATGTCCAGGGGAAGGCTGTGGAGACGGAACACGTGGCTCGTCAGGAGGTCCGCCGTCTCAGAAGCCGATGGGAGTCTGGGGAGGGCCACCAGGTGCACTCCCTTACTGAAGCGGTCCACCACTGTCAGGATCACAGTGTTACCCTGGGAGGGAGGCAGTCGGGGGACAAAATCCAACGCCACATGGGACCAGGGCCAGCTTGGAGTTGGGAGGGGCTGCAGCAGACCCGCGGGTGCCTGGTGAGAGGCCTTGCTGCGAGCACAGACGGAGCAGGCCCCTACGAAGTCCCTGACGTCGTTCCTCATGGTGGGCCACCAGAAACGCCGAGCCAGAAAGGTGAAGGTGCGGTGGACACCCGGGTGGCAAGCAAACTGACTGGCATGGCCCCACTGGAGAACCCGGGGCCGGACTGCGTCCGGGACGAATAGGCGGCATGGAGGGACGTGGCTCGGGGCGGGATGGGAGCGCAACGCCTGCCTGACCACGGTCTCGATGCCCCAGGTAACCACGCCAACCACCCTGGCCTCAGGAAGGATGGAGCCGGCTCCTCTGTAGCTGGCTCCCTCCTCGGGTGTTGTCGGGACAGGGAGTCTGCCTTCGTGTTGCGGGACCCGGGGCGATAAGTCAGCGTGAAGTCAAACCGACTGAGGAAGCTGGCCCACCGTGCCTGCCGACCATTGAGGCGCTTGGTTGCCCGGATGAATGTCAAGTTCTTATGATCCGTCCAGATGGTGAACGGCTGTTCCGCCCCCTCCAGCCAATGGCGCCACTCCTCCAGAGCAGCCACCACTGCCAGCAGCTCCCAGTTCCCGACATCGTAGTTCTCCTCGGCGGGGAGGAACCGGCGAGAGAAGAAGGCGCATGGATGGACTTTCTGGTCAGATGCTGACCGCTGGGAGAGGACAGCCCCCAACCCGGTGTCCGAAGCATCCACCTCTACGATGAACTGCCTCTTGGGGTCGGGATGGAGCAGGACCGGGGTGCTGGTGAACCTCTCCTTGAAGGACTGGAATGCAGAGCGGGCAGCCGGGGACTAGATGAACGGCTGGGAGGGGGAGGTCAGCCTGGGAAGAGGTTCTGCCACACAGCTGTAGTTCCGGATGAACCTCCGATAGAAGTTCGCAAACCCGAGGAAGCTCTGTAATTCCTTCCGTGATGTGGGATCGGGCCAATCCACCACAGCCTGGATCTTGCGGGAGTCGGCTCGGGTCTGTCCCCTCTCAACGACGAAGCCCAGGTAGTCAACGGAAGGGGAATGGAACCGGCACTTCTCTGCCTTGACGAAGAGCCGGTTCCGGAGGAGACGTTCGAGTACCCGGCGGACATGCTGGACATGTTCCTCAAGGGTCCTGGAGAAGATGAGGATGTCATCGAGGTACACCACCACAAACTCGTCGAGCATGTCGCGGAGAATGTCATTCATGAGAGCCTGGAATACTGCCGGGGCGTTGGTGAGGCCGAACGGCATGACCAGGTACTCATAATGACCCCGGGGCGTCTTAAAGGCTGTCTTCCACTCGTCCCCCTTCCGGATCCGGACCAGATGATAGGCACACCGGAGGTCCAGCTTAGTGAAGACTGTAGCCTGGGTGAGGGGCTCAAGGGTGGAACTCATGAGAGGAAGGGGGTACTTGTTTTTGACGGTTATCTCATTGAGTTGGCGATAGTCAATGCAGGGTCGGAGGCCCCCGTCCTTCTTCTTCACGAAAAAAAATCCAGCTGCCACCTGGGAGGACGAGGGCCGAATGAGCCCTGCTGCCAAGGACTCGGAGATGTACTCGTCCATCGCAGCTTTCTCGGGGATGGTCAGACTGTACAGATGGCTGCTGGGAAGGGGTGCCCCAGAGTGGAGGTTGATAGCACAGTCATAAGGCCGATGAGGAGGAAGAGATTGGGCCCAGGTCTTGCTGAAAACCTCACCTAACTCATGGTACTCAGGGGGAACAGAGGAGAGGTCGGGAGGCGGGGTACTAGGGGCACGTCGGGGGGATGGGGCGGGAGCAGCCTGGAGACATTGGGCATGACAGGAGGAGCTCCACTCCATGATGGTACCGGAGGCCCAGGCGATGTGTGGCTCATGCTGCATGAACCAGGGGCGCCCTAGGATCACAGGGACTAACGGGGACTGGATGATGTAGAACCGAAGTCTCTCCACATGGTTACCTGCTATGGTGAGAGAGACAGGGTGGGTGCGTTGGGTGACGCTGGCCAGGCAGCGCTCGTCCAGCACGAAGGCCTCCATGGGCTTCTCCAGCGTCTCTAGTGGGATGTTAGCCTGGGCAGCAAACTCCGAGTCCAGGAAACACTCATCAGCCCCCGAGTCGAGGAGTGCACCCACCGTGAGCCGCTGGTCAGCCCAGGCCAGGGTAACGCTAACTAGATGGTTCTGTGGGGCAGGACGGCGGGAACAGGAAAGGCGGCTCACTAGGATCTCCCGGGGCCCCAGTGAGCCTAGTCTTTTGGCCAAGTGGGGCAGCCGCTGATCAGATGTCCCTTCTGGCCACAGTAGAGGCATTGACCTGCCTTGAACCGGGCCTCCCGTTCGGCGGGACTAAGGCGCGTGCGCCCCAGCTGCATAGGTTCCTCCCCCGTCGTGGTCTGGGGCGCGGGGGGAGAAACGGCCACAGGGAAAGTGGGGCGAACAGGAGTAGGGATCCTGTTAGGAGTGCTGGACGACTGGGGAATGGACGGGGATCCACGCAGGGCTCGCTCGCGCCTCCTCTCCCGGAGGCGTCCGTCGATGCGGATGGCGAGCTTGATCAGGTCCTCGAGGGAGGTGGGCTCCTCCCGGGTGGCTAGCTGGTCCTTGACAGCCTCGCTGAGACCTCTCCGGAAGGTGACCCGAAGTGACCGGTCGTTCCAGCCGCTTTCAGCTGCGGCCAGCCTGAACTCCACCGAGTAGTCTGTGACACTGCCACTGCCCTGCTGGATACTGCTCAGCCGAGCACCAGGGTCCTGGCCACCGACTGGATGGTGGAAAACCTTCCGTAGTTCCGCCTCAAAGGCCTCGTAGGTGAGGCAGAAACTGGCCTTCATGGACCAGGAAGCAATGGCCCACTGAGCTGCTCGGCCTGTGAGCAGGTTGGTCACGTAAGCGACCCGGGCAGCATCAGACGTGAACATGCTGGGTTGGTGCAGGAAGACCAGCTCACACTGCATGATGAACGTGGCACAGGTCTCAAAGTCGCCATCAAACGGTCGTGGGCTGGAGAGGCAGGGCTCCCGGGGAACTGGGTTGAGCCCCACAGGGTTAACCGGGGCAGCGGGCCCAGGGGGTGGGTTACCCACGACTCCAGGGGCAGGCTGGCCCGGCGGCTGGATGGTGAGAGCCGCCGTGATGGTTTGCAACTGCCGCAGGATCTCTGCTTGTTGGCTCGCCAACGCCGCCTGCTGCCTCGTTAGGTTACCCACACAGGCCTGGAGGGGCGGGACCCGAGTCTGAAGATCTCTCACCGTGGCGGAGGCCGCCTCTAGCTGCTGGGTGTGGGAGTTAGTCAGGCGGATCAGTTCGATGAGGGCCGCTCGAAGCGGGCTGGCCGGTACGCTCTCCGTGTCGGCTGGGGTCGTCATGGTCAGTTGGTACTGTTAGGGTTTGTGGAAGACCCCAAGCGCACGACACCAGACAGAGAAGGGGTTAGCCGAAAACTGGCGTACTTTATTCAAACATAGGAAGGCAATGAGCGACAAGGAAAAAACGGAAAGTCCAAGGGGGGGAAAAACTCGCAGGTAATCCAAACGGGAACACGGCAGGATACTTCCACGGGGAAACTTTGCAAGGGAAAAACATGAACCAAGGGCTGGGATGAGTTCGTAGAGAAAAGGACCGTGGGAGGAGAGTGGCCGCTACTGCGGGGAGGTTACAACACGAACTGACAACGGACACGTGGGAGGTCACCAAACTTAAGCCCAGCCCTGATGACTAAGCCCGGCCCTGACGAGCCGATTGGCTGCCGGCGCGGGGTGAGCGAGCCATAACAGTTGGTTGATTGGTTAATTGGTTGGTTGATTGGTTGGTTAGTTTGGTTGGTTGATTGGTTAATTGGTTGGTTGGTTTGATTGGTTGGTTATCAGTGGTTCCAAGAGCACACGAGATTTGGGGTGGGGTAGGGTATAGATAATGGGTGGATGGATGGAAATCCTTCACATGGCATTCATACTCTTGATTTCTCTCTCTCTCTCTCTCTCTCTCTCTCTCTCTCTCTCTCTCTCTCTCTCTCTCTCTCTCTCTCTCTCTCTCTCTCTCTCTCTCTCACACACACACATACAACAGGCTTTTGGAATATATGTTCCCCCCTGACTGTGCTGCTGGTCAGCACAGTCATGAACATTACCATAAGCCGATGTGAGAGAGGCCTTTAGTTGCTTAGAAGTTACCCTGGGTTCCTTTGTGACCTGGCCGAATATTACACGCCTTGCTCTTGGAGTGATCTTTGATGGTCGGCCACTCCTGGGGAGGGTAACAACTGTCTTGAATTTCCTCCATTTTTACACAGTCTGTCTGACTGGGGATTGGCAGAGTCCAAACTCTTTAGAGATGGTTCTGTAACCTTTTCCAGCCTGATGAGCATCAACAACGCTTTTGCTGAGGTCCTCAGAAATCTCCTTTGTTCTTGCCATGATACACTTCCACAAACGTGTGTTGTGAAGATCAGACTTTGATAGACCCCTGTTCTTTAAACAGGGCGCCCACTCACACCTGATTGTCATCCCATTGAATGAAAACACCTGACTCACCTTCAAATTATCTGCTAATCCTAGAGGTTCACATGCTTTTGCCACTCACAGATATGTCATATTGGATCATTTTCCTCAATAAATAAATGACCAAGTACAATATTTTTGTCTCATTTGTTTAATTGTGTTACTCTTCATCTACTTTTAGCACTTGTGTGAAAATCTGATGATGTTTTAGGTCATATTTATGCAGAAATATAGAAAATTCTAAAGGGTTCACAAACTTCCAAGCCTCACTGGAGGCCTACCTGTTGTGCACTTACACTTTCCAGCACTTTTGACATGAACTCTAAAGATTTAGTATTTGTCTGTTATACTGGCACTGGGGACTATAGGCACAGTCCATTCGCCGTGTCTGGGTGTGAAGCCGGATGTGGGTATGTGTCCAGGTCGCTGCACTAGCGCCTCCTCTGGTTGGTCGGGCGCCTGTCGGGTGGGAGAGGGAACTGGGGGTAATAGCGTGATCCTCCTATGCGCTACACCCCCCAAGCGAATCTCGTCACTGTCAGATGAAAAGAAGTGACTGGTGACTCCACATGTATCGGAGGAGGCATGTGGTAGTCTGCTCTTCAGCCCTCCCGGATTGGCAGAGGGGTTGGAGCAGAGACCGGGATAGCTCAGAAGTACAATTGGGGGGAAAAGGGGGGGAAATTAAAAAAAAAACATACAAAAACTGACTTACTATTACCTCCCTGCCTGTGAGTTGTGCACTTTGGTTCTCACCTGTCAGTTTCCCCCAGGAAATGTGATATTACGATCTGTCCAAACATGAATACAGCCGACTCGGATTCCCACCTGAATAGGCCGCTGGAGCATACCAGAGCCCTTTCACACCATTAGCCTCCATAGAGGAGGCACTGCAGTCTGCCTGTCCAAAACCGATTCCAGCCCCAAACCCATTCCTGGGAGGTCCTCGTAGCATCAGCCAGACTCCCAGGCTTTATGGCAGGATGCAAGTCTGCCTGTCCCCAGCTGGTTCCAGCCCCAAACTCGTTCTGGGGAACCTGCCTGGCCCTGGGAGGTCCCCATAGCGTCAGCCAGACTCCCAGGCTTCATGGCAGGAATCCCAGTGGTTCAACAGGTCGTGCTGAAACCAGACAAGTCTGTTCCAGAGCCCGTCCTGTCTGCAACTGTTAGCCTCCAGAACCACTGCATCCGAGCCCCAGTCTGCTAGCAAGCCCTGTGCCACAGACTTTCTGCTGCCCAGTACTGCAGTCTCCACTATCCAACGCCACTACTGAGGTTCAGCCTGTTTCCAGGAGAAAGCGTGTTCACAGGCAGAGGCCACCAACAGTCTCCACTGCCCAGCACCACTATGGAGGGCCAGCCTGTCCCCTAGCCGTCGGCCACCTCTGCCGTCGTCCTCCCATTATGCGGCTCCAGAGGATTCAGAGGGAGGATGGTCACACGCAACCCTGAGTGACGGCTGATGATGACAAGGTCAGCTCCCCTCTTCCAGCATCCCCTGCAGTCACACTTCCTGTGTCTCCAGTGGTCCAGCTTCCTGTTTTCAACAGCTGAGTTTTCTGTGTCTCCACTCCCGGTCTTCAATGACCCCGCCCCTATGACTCCAGAGGTCCAAGTCCCAGCTTCCTGTGGGGTCACTGAGCTCATATACTTCTCTTCTCATATACTCTCCTCTGGTGTCCTTGTTTTCTTGCCAGATCACCTTGTGTGTGTACAGCATTCTCTAGTTCACGTTCTGCCTGTCTACCCAATTTTGGAGTCTTTGCCTGTTTTCTGGACCTTGTTTCTATTGCCTGCCCTCATCAGATCTGTTCGCCTATTTGGACTGAAAACCCGGTTACCAGAGCTTGTGCTTTGGATCTGTTTTTGCTTGTCTGCCTGCCTTGTGTATCTGGTCGCCTGTTCGGACTGATTCCTTGTGTACTGACCCCTGCCTATTATTGATCATTAAACTGACTTAGTTTCCTCCCTGTCTGTGAGTTGTGCACTTGGGTTCTCATCTGTCAGTTTCCCCCCTGGGAAACATAACAAAGTAAAAAGTTTCCAGTCATCTATTCAACTCAACGTTTTTACCCTTTTTTCAGCTCGTCATTTTGTGAATGGGTTTGAAGAGATCGGTTAAGACTGTCTGGTGCTAATAATGCGGACACCTCAGTCATATTATTTACTAGCCAAATAAGAGTTTACACAATAAATATCACAACACATGAGACAACAAAGGGTCGACAAACACACTTTTCAAGAATTCTATGCTCACTCCAGCGTAACTCAGTTAGGAAGTTTTCTCATTTTTAGAGATAATTAAAAATGAGCAGTTTATCAGCTACTGTATGGCAGAGTTTTGTGGCCTTCAATCAAGACGTTTGTTTTGTGTGTCATGTGTTCATGCTTAAACTGTGAATTCTATAAGAATCCCACATTAGCAAGACTGAGAAGCTATCCTTCCATTTAACTCACTGTTGACAAGTGCAACCGCTGCACACAAACTATGAAAGTCAAGGGGCTTGTATGCAACTGCTTAACACTGGACATCTCATGAGTAGTGAAATAAATAAACACAGCTGGGTGGTCAGTTGAAATACTTTATGTAGCCATAGCAATAAGAGCATTATAAAATTATGCAATTTGTGTGTGAGTGTCTTGACTACAAAATATTTCTCATTTTATGATAATTAACTGGCTCATTGAGAAGGGTTGGAGTTTGTCGTCCTGATTCATTCAGCGTCGGGCAGGTTTGGGCATGATATACACCTTGACAGGTTTGCTGAAGGGGATGGTTCCTTCAGTGGCGGCCTCTGGTGGTGGAAGGCTATCAGTGCTGTCACTCCAGCCAGGTTTAGAGGATGAGGAGAGGGAAGAGGAAGAGGAGCTATAGGCCAGGAGGAGGCGCAACTCAATCTGGCATGGCTCTGGGGAGGAGGGAGAGCGTATCAGTGAAGACAGTAACAATAAAGAGCAATGAGAGACGAGTTTGGTGCAGGAACGTGACTGAAAAATGAGCAAAAACCAAAGTTTTAAGGACGTTGGTAACAAAAAAGGTAAAGAGAAGAGCTGTGTGTGTGTGTGTATTATGTATGTGTGTTACCTGTCCATGCACTGTGTGACATGTAGACCTGTGTGATGAGTCTATGTCTATGGGGTCCAGGCTTCCTGAAGTCTGCAGGTTTGGGCTGAATCACATGGGACTGTCCATCTGGATACAGCACCTGGAGGTGGTGTGTGTGTGTGTGTGTGTGTGTGTGTGTGTGTGTGTGTGTGTGTGTGTGTGTGTGTGTTATGAAACAGAGAAAAATACAATGTTAGCTGAAGCTTATACCAAGAGTGGGTTAAGAAACAAGTTGATGAGCTGGTCTTCTTGCTTAAGGACACTTAGACAGGGCACGTGGCTGTCAATTGACCAGTGACAGCTAGATTTACAATTTACAATTTCACTTAGCACATGCTTTTATCCAAAGAGACATACATCTGAGAGCTAATACAACCCAAACAAGGATCTAGACAGGCGGCAACAAAGCAAGCAAGTGTAAAAAAAAATTAGGTTCAAGACTGCTGGAATAGGCTCCAAATCCCTGTGACTCTGAGAGCAGGATAAGTGGTTCAGATAATGGATGGATGGATGTAATTTACTAATAACTTCCAAACAAACTATTTGTTCCCCAGCATCATTTAAAGAGATTACTCTGACACCAACAACCAGCATCTACATGACAAGTACAGCCTGACAAGAACTTCTATAGGATTTGAGCATTAATATCAAGCTTGGCCACCATGTTAAGTGCACCTCATGTCTGAATAAAGTTCCCAGATTGACCCACCTGTACTTTAACAGTGTTCTGGGGGTCCTGGACGTGCTCCAGTGTGGCATCGAGGTCCAGCGCCACCACCAGGCCGGAGGTGAACCTAAGCGGGTTGTCTGATTCCCCCGTTGGCTCTATTATGGTGGCCGTCGCGCGATGGATCTGTCAACAAATAGGACACGAAATTTAGCAGAATGCATGCTGAACAGGGTTAACCCCTTCCTTTGTGCTCACTACGTACCCTAATGAGGGTTTATACCCCCACCCCAAGTATGTGTGTTATATTACCCCGGCACCAACTTTCTGCTTTTAAATCACATCTTAAAACTATAGGCTTGTTTCTCCTGATGTTTAATTTGATCTCTTATTTGTTTTGTTGCTTCTATTTCTCATCACATCTTTTGTTTATTCGACACATTTTTGTTCTCCATTATATTCTTTTCATTTTACTCCATGAAGCACTTTGTGCTACATGCTTGAGAGGTGCTACAGAAATAAATGTATTACTTCGGCAAGGCAAATGGGACACATGGCTCACGTGGGTTTTAAGGACAACACCGTCACTTGAGGAACCCTAACCTTGACCAGATCAGTCGCCCCACTGGGTATTCTGTTCAAACCCACCAACCTGCTCAGGCAGTTTGAGCTGCAGGAAGCCGCTCTGTCTCAGGGTGGTCTGGAGGATCTTCACTAGCTCCATGGGCTTACAGGAGGACAGCCGGGGCATCAGCTCCAACAGTTTCTCCACAAAGCTGTCCTGTAGGTGGGGCATCTCTGTGAAGAATAGCCTGGGGGGGCATGAAACAGTTTTTAGATGGGGGCATCCTGGAGGTTCAAATAGTGTGTGCTTGTGTCAGTTTAGGTTGGAGCACAGCATAGTTTGCTTCACGCCTCGAACCTACATTTCCTGTCCATCTTCACTGTCCTGGCTCATAAAGACAAAAGACATCCAAAAAAAGCTATCGTAAGAAGAGGAACAGGCCTTGGTTAAGTGTGGTTATCCTAACTGGCCATCTGTCAAAGCCAGGAAGACGCCCAAACAGTGCACCAGCCTATTGAAGAGAACAGAAGGACAACAGCTGTCTAAGCGTAAACCAGTAGTGATTCCGTATGCGGCAGGAGTGTCGGGACAGTTGAGACGTGCAATTTCCAAACACCATGTCTCAGTTGCTTTCAACCCCCAAAACACACTGTGCCAGAAATTGGTCCACCCCAAGGATTGAGTCCCCCGGCACGAACAGAGCAATATAGTGTATGCTGTGAAGTGCCAGGAGGGTTGCCATGACATGTACATCAGGGAAACTAAACAGATGCTGGCCAAGTGGATGACACAACACAGGAGAGCCAACACATCAGGCCAGGACTCCACAGTCTACACCCTCTACAGACCAGTGGCCACGCCTTCAAAGATGAGGATGTGCACATCCTTGATGGGGAGGAACGTTGGTTTGAACAAGGAGTCAAAGAAGCCATCTATGATAAGAGGGAACGACCATCCCTGAACCAAGGGGTGGGGGTCCTAAGAGTACATCAGTCACCATCTTACAATGCTGTGATTGGAACTATTCCCCAAACCTCTGTGAATAGTACACATGGCCATTGAAACTCTAGTTAATGGTCATGGCAATTTTCATATGAAACTGACCATAGGTTTGGGTTGTTATGCCGCTGCATTGTTTATAAGGGTGGGGATACCTGCAGTCACTGTATTGTTTATAAGGGTGGGGATACCTGCGGTCAGTTGAGACCGAAGAGGTCACTTAGATGAGTGATGAAACGTTTCTCTCAATAAACGTTGTGTCTGGATGAACTGATTCAACTTTCTGTGATATCTAAGAAGAGTAACGTTATGGATGCTGGCCTGAGAGCTAGAGCTGACGACCCCATTCTACAGATTTAGTGTGAATGTGCCCCCAGTAAAAGAGCAGCATCTTCACAAACCCACTGTAAAAAAAAAGACTCATGACAGCAGGCTGGCTGAATATCCATTCCAGCACAAATGGTTTATCTGTTCACTGTAGACATGAGAGAGAGAATATTGACTGAGGAAGACAGAAAGAGAAGAGAGAGAGGGGGAGAGAGAGACAAGGAAATGAAGGAGTTGGAAAGGGATTGAGGGAGGATGGTCCACAGAGCAGACAGAGATGGAGAGAGAGATTACCTCTGAAAGGATTCAACTTCCTGCAGAAATTTTTCACAGCTAATGATCAGAGGGTCCATCCTAAAAAAGCACAGACAGACAGACAGAGACAGAGAAGGATAAGTTGATCACACAAGACAAGTTCAACTACAATAAATTCTAGTCACTATAAGAATACTGGCTGTTTTCTAGTCACAGGTAGCAAATGTTTAAATTGCTATGTGTGGTCATCTGTATTATTCTTTGGGTCTGTGTTTGGTGCTCTGTGTGTGTGTGTGCAGGTGTTAGACTGTGTGTGTGTGTGTGTGTGTGTGTGTGTGTGTGTGTATGTATGTATGTATATATATATATATATATATAAACCCTGGGATAGGCTCCAGCATCCCGCAACCCTACATAGCATACACGATAAGCGGTTTGGATAATGGATGGATATATAGTATATACAGAAATATATACCAACCCTCGTTTCGTGCGTGCAGTGAGGATCAGCTGCAAAGCCTTGGCCTGGAGTCGTATGTGGTGTATTGTGGCCACCTGTCTGTTCTCCAGCCCACTGTACATGAACTCTAACTTGTATGTTTCCTCAAGAATCTACACACACATGCAATTGCACAAACCAAAGGAATTAAATTAATGCTGCATCAACAAACACACAATACAGTTAAGACACAATTATGATCACAGAGAGAGACACACACACAGACAGTGTCATCCACAACTTGAGGAATTTTATCATTTCATTTTGTGTGTGTGTGTGTGTGTGTGTGTGTGTGTGTGTGTGTGTCTACTGACCTGGTGAGCTGCAGCTGTTGCCGTGGCGTTCTGCTTCAGGCAAAGAGGGACGGCCATGTTCCACAACTTCTCTTGCAGGGCCTGAAAGTTTATGTAAAGAAAAATATAATTTTGTAGATCATCAATATAAATAAATCAGCAATTAATATCGCAAAGCTACCTAAGTTGTTTTCATTCAGATAATTTATGCTGACCTGTCTGCAGCTGTCTATATGCATATGCATGCATAACATGTGCAGGTTGAGACGGCATTTTGATTAAACTAACTCACAACAACCACAAACAAGACATTTCCATCAACACTTCTCCAAGCTTACACTATTCTTGTTTTCATTGTAGGGCTCGTGTCTTTAGAGCCCGACAGTCCATCAACTGAATATATGTGATCTGTTCTATCCACACACACACACACACACACACACACACACACACACACACACAGTAAGCCACAGATCTCATCTCATCTCATCTCATCTCATCTCATCATCAGCCGCTTCTCCGGGGTTGGGTTGCGGTGGCAGCAAGCTAAGTAGGGCACCCAGACATCCCTCTCCACAGCAAGCCCTCCAGCTCCTCCTGGGGGATCCCAAGGTGTTCCCAGGCCAGATTGGACATGTAGTCCCTTCAGCGAGTTCTGGGTCTACCCCGGGGTCTCCTCCCAGTTGGACGTGCCCAGAAAACCTCCAAAGGAAGGCGTCCAGGAAGCATCCTAATCAGATGCCCAAGCCACCTCAACTGGCTCCTTTCGAGGAGAAGGAGCAGCGGCTATACTCCAAGCTCCCTCCGGATGTCCGAGCTCCTCACCCTATCTCTAAGGCTGAGCCCAGACACCCTACGGAGGAAACTCATTTCAGCCACTTGTATCTGCGATCTCGACCTTTCGGTCACTACTCATAAGCCATAGATAATACTAAGAATACCAAGCAAATACATGATGTGGAAGCCCAGACCAGATGATTTAGTCTAACATCTATGTTCACCTACAAAACACGTTACAGCTATGAGGTGGGAAAAAAAACAGCTTTGAAACAGCAGGTCTACTAAAACTGTGATTAGTTTTGGGTGGCTTCAGGGCTGACACACCCATCACATATGCATGCGCGTGTATACACACACACACACACACACACACACACACCTTCAGGAGCAGGAGCTGACAGTGGAGATATGTGGCACAAAAGTCAGCCGCTCCAGCCAACTCAGTCTGTAGCTCGCCCAGCCTCTGCAGGTCTCTAAGAGAGAGGGAAAGGGAGAATGAGACATAACTAGATACACAGTGAAAGAGAGGGAGAGAATGTGTGTGTGGGGGGGGGGGGGGACAGACAGAGAGAGAGGGACAAAGAATGAGAATGGAAAGAGAGAAAAAGAAAAAGAGTGTCTGTGGAGGGTGGGGGGTCTATTCCGTTGCCTACCAACACGGGGATCGCTGGTTCGAATCCCCGTGTTACCTCCGGCCTGGTCGGGCATCCCTACAGACACAACTGGCCATGTCTGCAGGTGGGAAGCCGGATGTGGGTATGTGTCCTGGTCGCTGCACTAGTGCCTCCTCTGGTCGGTCGGGGCACCTGTTCGGGGGGGGGGGGGGCTGGGGAGGAATAGCGTGATCCTCCCATGCGCTACGTCCCCCTGGTGGAACTCCTCCCTGTCAGGTGAAAAGAAGTGGCTGGCAACTCCACATGTATCGGAGGAGGCATGTGGATCGGCAGAGGCAGTGGAGCAGAAATCGGGACGGCTCGGAAGAATGGGGTAATTGGCCGGATACAATTGGAGAGAAAAGGGGAGGGGGGGAATCCACACAAAAACAAAAGAAGAAAAGAGCAACAAAGAAAGAGAGAGGGCAGAGAGGGAGAGTAAATAACTTTTTATCCACAGCTCAACATATGTAAAACCTCCCCTCAGTGGAAGCTGGAATACCTGCCACGACAGGTGATGTGATCAACTACCTGGCAGAACAGAAAACCAGCACTACTGGGGGTCCCTTAGGACCTGGTTGAGAACCACTGGTTTTAAGCAGGCTGTCTCAGGTGTGACAGAGAACTTACAAAGAAAAAGATTAGACAAGCCATTTCAGGTTCAACAGAGAGCTATGGTGGGGAGTTTCCAGGTTTGGTGATGTGAACCGTAACCAGGCTTCAGCTTGGACTCAGACTGCTTTGTACATGTTTACATAATACATTCACAACTAGGATCACGATATTTTCTTTATGACGAGTAAATTTTAACATGTTGGGAACTACTTGATGTGTGTGTGTGTGTGTGAGATAAATGCTTGCTTGGTGTGCCTGTGTGTACCGTATGGTGAAGTCAAGCAGGTCTTGGGCCCCCGGTGCTTCCAAGTTCTGGATTGTGCTGACCCTGTTAAGACTCTGCTGCAGGAATAGCTGAGCCGACTCCACCGAACCAGAACCAGCCCCAGAATCCACTGGATCTAACCCATACACCTGCTTCCTGCCTGGCAACTACAGGAGGAAGGGAGAGAGAGTGACAGAGAAGAGAAGAGTAAGAGAGTAAGAGAACAGAGTAAGCGTAAGAGAGTAAGAGAGAAGAGAGTAAGAGAGAATAGTAAGAGAGAAGAGTAAGACAGTAAGAGAAAAGAGTAAGACAGAAGAGAGTAAGAGTAAGAGAGACCAGAGTAAGAGAAGACCAAGAGTAAGAGAGAAAGCTAAGAGTAAGAGTAAGAGAGAAGAGTGAGAGAGTAAGTGTGAGTAAGAGAGAAGAGAGTAAGTGTAAGAGAGTAAGAGAGAAGAGTAAAAGAGTAAGAGAGAAGCGAGTAAGTGTAAGAGAGAAGAGTAAGAGAGCAAGAGGTAAGAGTAAGAGAGTAAGAGAGAAAAGAATAAGCCAGAAGAGTAAGAGAGAAGAGAGTAAGAGAGTAAGAGAGAAGAGTAAGAGAGAAAAGAGTAAGAGAGTAAGAGCATGAGAGACAAGTAAGAGAGTAAAAGAGTAAGAGAGAAGAGTAAGAGAGTAAGAGAGAGAAGAGAGAAGAGTAAGAGAGTAAAAGAGTAAGAGAGTAAGAGAGAGAAGAGAAGGGAGAGAGAGAGACATGAATGTGTCTTGGATGTGAACAAAACCAAGCATGTCCGTGTGAGTGAGAGGGACACTGTTTATTTTTCTACAGAAAAGTCAGACGGGCTGAAAGAGAACGTGACTGTATGCGAGAGAGAAAGCAACAAGAAGAAAGTGCATGAAAGTGTGTGTCTGTATGAAAGAGTGAAAGACCGGGAAACAAAACAGATGGAATGTGTGTGTGTGTGTGTGTGTGTGTGTGTGTGTGTGCGTTTCTACCCTGAGCGGGGGCACCAGGTGCGACAGGCTGTCTCGGAGGTAGGCATAGTGTCTGAAGGTGTGGTCGGAGAAGAGGGCCGGCATGGTGGGACACGACTTGGCGGCATTGAACACCAACACCAACACTGCGATGTCTGGGGCAACCGTCGTCAAGGACACACACACAGGCGGTTTGAGCAGCGCCAGCTGGCTAACAGACCACATACACATCTCCCATCTTACAAAGACTACAAAACTAGCGACAAACCAAGCCAATCAAAAATTATTTCTCAAAAGCTATTAAAATCTCCTGTATACTGACAGATGGTACAGAATGGGCAGGTGGAATTTAGTGAGGGGAGGGACACTGATTTGACTGACAGCCAATCACAGCCAGGAATGTTTTAGACTTAAGTGGACACCAATATGCTATTGGCTAGTTTCAGTTTGCTGGTAGAAGATCCCTCGTCTTCTCTCAGTCTCGATCATTCATGTGACCTACAGCCGCAAGTGCAGGATGACATCACCAAAAAATGATTGTATTTTCAGGAAAAAAACTCTCATAAACACAATAAAATGTTTGGGGTTTTTTTTTGTGAATTTCTAGAATGTAGTGTTAAACAGATGTAAATGAAGCGCAGCTGAACCTTTAAAGGATGACACTAGTTTAGTCGTGCATCTCTACACCTTACAGCCAAGCAGCTCAAGCCGAGCAGCTACCATAACCTTTGCTCAGTTGACTAAAAACTACAATTATCAGTGATCACAACTCGACTGTGGAATGTTGCGTGTGTGTGTGTGTGTGGGGGGGGGGGGATACAGGCTGGGTCATCCATGTCAGGTTCTGGTGTATCAAAGTAGGGGTGTGTGCTGAGCAGCTCAGGGACCAGTGGCAACACCAGGGTCGGGTGACGTGAGCCCAGGAACTTCAGACACCTTGAGAAAAACCACACAACTGCTAATCAGTCCTTTACCCATCCATCTATTCACGCATTCATCCACTCATTCATTCAGTCATCCGCTCATTCATTATAAATGTTCACATAAGCCATTAGGGTCATGGGGGCCTGGAGTCTATCCCAGCATGCATCACATCAGAAGGCACTCACAGGACCATCACAAGACAGATACATACACACCATTCGCACCCATCGACTATTTACAGTCTCCAATTACCTTTCACTTTTTGTTTTTGGCTTTCCCCCCCCCCTCTTTTCCTCCCCAATTGTACTTGGCCAATTACCCTACTTTCCGAGCCATCGCAGCTCCACCCCCCTCTGCCGATCCGGGGAGGGCAACAGACCACCACATGCCTCCTCCGGTACATGTGGAGTCGCCAGATGCTTCTTTTCACCTGGCAGTGAGAAGTTTCACCAGGGGGACGTAGCATGTGGGAGGATCACGCTATTCCCCCCAGTTCCCCCTTCCCCCTGAACAGGCGCCCCGACCGACCAGAGGAGGCGCTAGTGCAGCGAACAGGACGAAAATGTGTGACGCCTGGGAGATTTAAAAAAAGAAGGGTTTCCTGAGTGTGACGTCACGTCCTGCCCATTCGTTTGGCAGGAATGACTGATTGATAATTGGTCACCGCCGGTGGGCACAAAAGTGAGGGAACTGTATGGCACACTCGGTGGAAGGAACAGCGTTTTTCTACACACCTCTCTCTCCACTAAAAACAAGATTTGAACACCATCTACAACAAACAGGACTGGCTGCTCACGGGAGCTGGGATTGCATGCTTCGGACCACCGAGAGGAGACGTCCTCGCGGGGGGTCCCGAACCGGCTCACGGCTGCAGTGACGGTAAGCATAGCTGCCAGTTTACTCGCCTCTGTTTTCATAACAGCTCTGTGTTCGGTTTTCTCTCTATTTAGGTCACGTAGTGCTACTGCAGCGGCAAGCTCCGGTTGCGGGCTTGTCGCGGCTGTACCACAACAAATGCCATCACTTTTCCAAAGAAAAGTCCTACCCAATGGAATGAACGACTACAAAGACGCTCATGGACATTCATGAATGCAACTAGTTCAAATTTTAAAATAGTTTTGTTGCTAGTTAAGTTACAATGGCCAACGATATTCATAACTGACAAGTTGGTTTGACAGTTTGAACTTTAAATATTGAAACAAAATTCATTTGAGCGGCAACAAAACATCTAACAAACACGCACACAAACACACCCAGCCGCATAAGACACACAAATACACGAGGTAAGATTGATTGCTATGAATGGTTACCATGTCCGATGTAGAGCAGAGCTGACACACTCAAACCTACCAAATAAGCCTACATACACACACACACACACACACACACACACACACACACACAGACCAATAAACACAAACAGATAAAGCGTGAGACCTACTTCCATACGGAGTTGCGGTCGGTAGGGTATTTGTTGAGGTTCTTCAGCAGCTCCAGTAAGGCCAGCTGGATACACTCCTTAGTGGAGACGTTGGTGTAACACAGTAACTCATGGAGTGCCTCCCTGATGTCACGGGATGAGTCCTGAACACACACACACACACACACAGTCAGAGGCGTGTTTGTGAGTATACCGGTTTTAACTCTGCTCATCGGGTCTAGAAGTTCGATCAAGTTAAAAAGAAGAATGGATGTTGTCCGCCCAATGGCTGCTGGGATAGGCTCCAGCATCCCGCGACCCTGATTAGGATAAGCGGCTTGGAAAATGGATGGATGGATGAATGCTGCGAGGATATAAAATCTTTCTTTACTCTCACAAGGGAAGAAAACACATTCGCAAACAGACACACACAATAAGAATACATTAATTTATTTATTTTTTCAAACACACAGGTGGGCACATACTCCATTTTATTTCGCTCTCTCTCGCTCACTCGCTCTCTCATCTACACACACACACACACATACACTCATATGTGCGCTCTCCTCTTAATTCCAGTTTGTCTATTGCACAAGAAAAGCTGCCTGTGCAACACACACAGGAAGAAACAAAGGGACAGAGTTTGAAAATCTGCTTCTTAAAAGTCTGTACTGTACCTCCCAAAATGTTTATACCCCTGTTATGTGTGTGTGTGTGGGTGGGTCTAATTGTGTGTGTGTGTGTGTGTGTGTGTGTGTGTACACAGACGGGTGACAACTTGAAGGAAAAACCAACATAAAGTGTCTTAGTAAGGTGCTGGTCCACCACAAGCCTCCAGAACATCTTCAATGCTCCTTGTCATAGATTCTAGAAGTCTCTGAACTCTACTGGAGGGATGGACACCATTCTTCCAACAGTATATTCTCTCATCTGGTGTTTCAATGGTGGTGGTGGTGGTGGTGGAAACTGCTGTCTAACACGTCAGTACAAAATCTCCCATAGGTGTTCAGTTGGGTTGAGATCTGGTGACTGAAGGCCATAGCATATGATTTAACATCATTTACCTTCTAAACAAACCATGCGGTGACCCCTCGTGTCCTGTAGATGGGGGCATTGTCATCCTGGGAGAGACCACTCCCACCAGGATAGAAATGTCTCATCATAGGATGAAGGTGATCACTCAGAATAGCTTTGTATTGAGCCCCCGGACCCCCTCACTGTAGAGGTCAAGCATTCAGGTTTCATCACCCGTCTGTGTGTCTCTATGTGTGTGTACCTCCAGCACAGCCAGCACGGTGTCGAGCTGATCTTCTCGAAGCGTGATGTGGGTGGAGATCTCCCTCAGCACGTGGATGGACTGCAGTCTGACCTCCTCGATCTCGTCATTGAACATGTCCACCAGGAAGTCCAGGCACTTTTCCGCAAAGCTGGGAGAGGAGCGCGCCAACAGGCACAGAGCCTCCACCGCCGCGATGCGCACCTCTGATGGTAGGGGGAGAACCAGGACGATATTAGTGACTGTTCTATGCATGCTCCACCCTCGTTGTGTACCACCGAACAACCAGCGGTCAGTGTCACTGTGACTTAACACGCTTACTGTGTTCACATTCACACAACGGTGAATATCTCATCACGGCACTAACAATATGTTAGTCCAACATTTGCAGAACAGGTTTTCATCTTCTGTATTTTTCTATCGCTTGAATTATTAATCCTTTATCTTCACCCTTTACTTTTACCCGAACCTTTATCTGTACACTTGAGTTATATTTTCACCTTCAGATTTCTTTCTTTTTCATACTGAGAAACTGCGAGTCAACATTATATTGCACTGTTGTAAATGTCAAAACTTAAAATAAGAAAATTAACAGTTATATTACAAAACAATGCCACAAAGAACATATAAGACAATAGACTATAGGGGAATATATAGAAAGAAAGGAAAAAACAGGGTTATATCATCATAGTGGAAAACAAACAGAACTATAACACGACAAAAATAGACCATAGGGTTAAGATAAAAGTTGGAAGGTCTAGGATGAAAAGGAGAGGAGCACTGAAAAAAAACTTACATTCTCAAGATGTGACTACTACTACTACTACTACTACTTTCGGCTGCTCCCGTTAAGGGTCGCCACAGCAGATCATCCGTTTCCATCTCTTCCTGTCCTCTGCATCTTCCTCTGTCACACCAGCGCACCTGCATGTCCTCCCTCACCACACCCATAAACCTCCTCTTTGGCCTTCCTCTTCTCCTCTTCCCTGGCAGCTCCATATTCAGCATCCTTCTCCCAGTATACCCAGCATCTCTCCTCCACACATGTCCAAGCCATCTCAATCTTGCCTCTCTTGCTTTGTCTCCAAGTCCAACCTGAGCTGTCCCTCTAATATACTCGTTCCTAATCCTGTCCTTCTTCATCACTCCCGATGAAAATCTTATCATCTTCAACTCTGCCACCTCCAGCTCCACCTCCTGTCTTTTCGTCAGTGCCGCTGTCTCCAAACAATATAACATAGCTGGTCTCACAACCATCTTGTAAACCTTCCCTTTAACTCTTGCTGGTACCCTTCTGTCACAAATCACTCCTCACACTCTTCTCCACCCACTCCACCCTGCCTGCACTCTCTTCTTCACCTCTCTTCTGCACTCCCCGTTACTTTGGACAGTTGACCTCAAGTATTTACTCGCCAATTGTATTCAGCCAATTACCCCACTCTTCTGAGCCTTCCCAGTCGCTGCTCCACCCCCTCTGCCAATCCAGGGAGGGCTGCCGACTACCACATACCTCCACCGATACATGTGGAGTCGCCAGCCGCTTCTTTTCACCTGACAGTGAGGAGTTTCACCAGGAGGACATAGCACTTGGGAGGATCAAGCTATTCCCCCCAGTTCCCCCTCCCCCCTGAACAGGCACCCCGACTGACCAGAGGAGGCGCTCGTGCAGCAACCAGGACACATACCCACATCCAGCTTCCCCACCCACAGACACGGCCAATTGTGTCTGTAGGGACGCCCGACCAAGCCAGAGGTAACACGGGGATTTGATCCAGCGATCTCCATATTGGTAGGCATCGGAATAGACTGCTATGCTACCTGGATACCCAGACAACGTTGTCTTAACCGTGTGGCAAGAAACAGCTTGTCAGAGACAGGTTTCAGTAATCAGTCTCCATCATCCATGATATACGTAGAGCACTGGTACCTGTGAAGAAAAGTCACTTCCACACTTAATTTTCCCCGATTTGACTTAGTAAGTCTTAGTAGCTTATTTAGTCACTGTTGGCTGAGCCATACCAAGCACATTTCTGATCACAGCACAGCACAGCACAGCACAGCAAAGCGCACACACACACACACACACACACACACACACACACACACACACACACACACACACACACACACACACACACACACACACACACAGAGTCTGTCTCATACCATACATCTCGTCCTCCAGGCCGTGTACAAAGGCCCCACAGGCCCCAGAGGCGATGAGGTTGACCGCATTAGTGTCCACCCTCTCTTTGGGAGCGTCATCTGCCCACTTCCTGCCTGAGGAGAACTCTCCGGAAGCGTAGAGCTCCTTTGCCCGCTCATGGGCCGTGCGCTTCCTCTATGTGGAGAGAGAGAGAGAGAGAGAGAGAGAGAGAGAGAGAGAGAGAGAGAGAGAGAGAGAGAGAGAGAGAGAGAGAGAGAAAGAGAGAGAGAAAAGGAGGGCGGCTTAGAAGGGAATAATTGTACACATTTACTACTAGTATTACTTTCGCCCATCGGCCCCTTTCCCTCACAGCAAGACGATGGTGTAGTACTCTTCATCAGTACAATTCTTTGTAGCTCTCCTTCCTAAATTGTTTCTTTTATATTAGTAGTTAGCCATCCTTTGTTCCATTTTACCATTATTCTTTCAAAAAATACAATGGTTTGTCGACTATTTGATTGTTCAACTAGTGGGTAGGTCATCTCTGTGGGAATCACTTACAGTCATCTCTGTAAGTGGGAAGATGGCGACGCGAATTCACTTTTGCAGCGGCCTCACCCAGCACTGGTGTGGGAAGACAGCAACATGAACTTGCGTTTGCGGTGGCCTCGCCCAGTGCTGTCCATGTGGTGTCTTTGTCCATGTCTGCATCTAGGTTTGTTTTGTCTTGATTTGATGGCTGGGAGGGCTGGTGCTGGATCGGCTGGGAGAGCTTCGTCTGTTGTGTCCTGTGGGCCCAGGGACTGTGGCCCTGACCAGAGTTGTTCCCGAGGAGGTAACAACAGGGGCGGTCTGATGGGACGTGGAAGCGGGACAGGCAAAGCTAACTGCTAGCCCATGCAGACCAGCAGTTCCGATAACACTGAGGGCGGTCTGGCAGCGGCCTCGCCTAGCGTTGACTGTGTTTTTGGTGTTGTTGTTTTAAGTGCGGGGAGGTGTGTCAAAGGTGTCTGGCTGGAAGAGCTGGCATTGGATCAGCTGGGGGAGCCTGGTCTGCTGCATCCGGTGGGCCCAGGGTCCACGGCCCTGACCAGAGCTGTGCCCAAGCAGGAAACACCGAGGGAAGTCTGACAGGACGCGGAAGCAGGACAGGCTAAGCTAACTGCTAGCCCATGCAGACCAGCAGTTCCGACAGTCATCCTGACTGGCATTCGTTCTCCTGGACAGTGGAATTGTTGGACTGTGTTGCACTGAGTGGACTGTGTTGTTAACTGTTTGTGTGGTTTGTTTTTTTTTCTGCTTCAATCTCTCTTGTTTTTTGTATGTTTTTGGTGGTGTAGTTTTTGGGAACTTTGGATGTGTGTTTTTATCGCCCACCTGCTGTGGGCTGGGGGAAACGGAATTTTGTTTCTTTTGTGTATGCAAGTATATGAAAGAAACGACCTTAAATTGTTCCCAATTCCTGATCTGGCATGAGGGCTGTTAAGAGACTCACCCTGAGATCGGACATCAGCTTCTTATCCAGGGTCTGTTCCAGAAAGTGAGGACTGACCTGCAGCATGGAACCCTGGAAACACAAGCATGGGAACAAATAAAATACAAAACCACTGTGTGTACAAACCATTACCAAAGGCTCAGAAATACGGAAAAAGTAGTATGTGAGCCGTTGTGAAGAGTGACTGCAAACTCGTTGGTTTTGTTTGTGTGGGTTTTTTGAATTTTTTTTTTTTTAGTTACATGTCTGGATGCAAATAGACAGCCATAGATGGTATGCACGCATGAACTTGTGTGTGTGTGTGTGTGTGTGTGTGTGTGTGTGTGTGTGTGTGTGTGTGTGTCCCCTAAGGTCCTCTCACCAGAGTTTTGGCTGCCTGCACCCTGACCATCCAGGAACCATCGCTGACCATGTGACTAATCTTCCCAAACGAGTCATCAACCAGACGGATCTCCTCATTAGACGACGGGATGGGCACAATGCTGATTGGACAGAAGCAACATGGAGCCAGAAATCAGAGGCAGACACAGGAAACAGTTTACATTGTAACAAGAATGTGAGAGTTTCTAGTTGGAGTTTATTGTTCCCTTGGAGGAAATGATGTTTTTTCCACCAATAAAAAAGTGCTTTATAGCCATGAATTAAAACAGTACTCACTACCAACGAGTATATAATACCTCTCTCCCAAGAAGAATTTTGAATGCACAAGTTAGAGGGTCAACTACCCTCTCTAATAGTAAACACAAAGATGTTATTACTGGACGTCAGTTTTTTTTTTCTCCCAAATTGTACTTTGCCAATTACCCCACTCTTCCAAGCCGTCCCGGTTGCTGCTCAACCCCCTCTGCCGATCCGGAGAGGGCTGCAGACTACCACACGCCTCTTCTGATACATGTGTAGTCGCCAGCCACTTCTTTTCACCTGACAGTGACGAGTTTCGCCAGGGGGACCCCAGTTCCCCCTCCCCTTGAACAGGCGCCCTGACCGACCAGAGGAGGCACTAGTGCAGCGACCAGGACACACACCCACATCCGGCTTCCCACCCGCAGACATGGCCAATTGTGTCTGTAGGGAAGCTGGAGGTAAAACGGGGACTTGAACTGGTGATCCCCGTATTAGTAGGCAACGGAATAGACCGTCATGCCACCCGGACGCACATCAATGATTTTTAAAGGTAGTGACACTGGTTTGAAAATGGAACCACCGTGGCATGTCTACGTACAGATCATTTAAAACATGGACGCTTGATCTACTGTTGTACTCGCTGGGAGTCCCTCTGGTTAAAACAAGGTTTTACAGTACACGCTTGCTCGTGTAGCCGTCTCCTCACCTCTCCGGGTACAGCTGGCTCAGCACCCAAACCATTTGCACTGCAGCAGAACGCACCTGCTCGTAGTCATCGGACAACAATCTGCAGGCCTACACTCGCAAGGATGCAAGAGTATACACAAATCAATCACACACACACACACATACATACATAAAAGCACACACAATCACATAAAAACGTTTAAATCAATCTTATGCTAATTTCCTCAAATTAGAATACAGACGAGCCTTTAATATTTACCATTCGCTTCCATTTTTATTCCTCTTGTGCGGAGTCACTCATTTCAAATGGTGACTATCTCATTTTGGAACGATACACATCTGACATACAAGTCTTTGGTAATTCACTGACTTTAATTTCGGTCCTTACACATTACCCATGAAAGTACACAGGACGGGAGTACTGAGATTACCTGCTCATAGATGATCTGTTGGATCTTCATCCCTCTCTCATGTAACTGCAGCTGAAAGCCAGAGACGGAAGTAAATAATTAAAAATACAAGGCATCATCGTCAACATCTCCTACAGAGTTCTTTTATAAATGTGGACCTATGATTCAGTTTTTTTGTCTTTACACTGTTTTTTTCCTGGTGGCTGCTGCCTGATTCAATTTACCTACAGTATTCATAAAATCTATTACTATGTCTTACATGGATGTAAAAATCAGCGATAAGCTTCACCGCAAAAAATGAAAGTAAAAGGAGGATTGATAAGAGTACATCTGTCGCCATCTTACAATAGTGTGATTGCACCCCCCCCCAATCCTCTGTGAATAGTACACATGGCCATTGTAAATCTAGTTAAGGGTCACAGCAATTTGCATATGAAACCAATCATTATTTTCGGTCATTATATCACTGTATTGTTTATAAGGGTGGATGAGTGATGAAATATTACTCTCACTAAACGGGTCCAGATGAAGTGATTCTACTTTCCGTGAGTGCATTCTTAAGCTAACAACACTGTGCGTAGGGTGAGTGGGGTAAAGCGGTGGGTGGTGTCTTACCATGGCCTTTATGGCTGCTGTCCGGACCCTGGGGTCCTGGTCACCAAAGTAGTCACTGATGACACTCTGAACATCCCGCCCACCTACTGGCATGCCATGACATCACACAGCATTAACAACACATAATAGCACAGTCAGTAATAATTAGAAGCAAATTAGATTATACATCAGTGTTGAGACTTTTCTGATAGAAAAGGAAGTCAAAATGTTATTTTACAAATCTATGACTTCAAAGATGTATTTAAAACATGTTTCAAATCCAGTAAGAAAAAGATCAAAGCAACATTGCTGCCAACATTAAAATGCAATCCTTAAGATTTACAAGTAAACAAACATCATTTTTGATATTTTCTATACTGGTTTACTTATGAAAATAGCTAATCCACAAATGAATGACCTGGAAACTTTTGATCCTGGTCACTGCCTCTGTAATTCACTCTTCATTTCTATTCCACAATATCATTTCCACACACCTGTGGATGAAATCCCTCCCTCGCCATCTTTCATCAACGGTGTGTCTACGGTGCCCAGACACCCCAAGAGATGGAGGCACTTGATCCTAACCCCAAAATGTGTATCTGATAGATGCTGAGACAAAGAGAGAGAGAGAGAGAGAGAGAGAGAGAGAGAGAGAGAGAGAGAGAGAGAGAGAGAGAGAGAGAGAGAGAGAGAGAGAAAATAGGAGAAAATTTCACAAATTTGGTGATTTTCATAGAATCTGTGTGTGGTGTGGATTTGGTGTGTGTTTTTCCCCTCCCTACATGCTATGTCTACATGTTTAATGTTGTATTGCTGTAAAGCCCCTTGAGGCAAATTTGTAATTTGTGATATTGGGTTATACAAATAAAATTGACTTGACTTGTTTTCATCTTTGTCTACATGTTTAATGTCCACATCTTCTCCGTGGATTGTCACCTTATCGTGGTGGAGAAGCTTGTGTGGTCCTGAGATCCCGAGAGCAATGCCGTCTGGAGTTACGCTCCTGGTAGGGTCACCCATGGCGGTAAGGTCAAGGGGGAGGTCCCTGACAAAGAGCAATCCAACCAAGACCTCAACGGTGGAACAGGCGGAGGATGATGGCTGACTTTAGGGAAGAATAACAATGGCTGGGAAGGCGGATGAAGGCTGCAGAAGAAATGGGCCCCCAGTCGTCTTGGACTTCGTGCCACTGGATCCTGACCCAGATCAGTCAAGGACCGTGTGGTCACTGTCTGTGTAACAGACTCCCCATTATAAACAAAGTCAGGCACAGGCATCCTCCATTAAGAGAATCCACCCTAACATCCCAGATTAAGCCCTATAGCAAACAACAAGTGGTGATGGGGGCAGGATTGTGAGTTCCAGAAGCCTCTAGTCATGAGCCAGCACATCAGGGGGTGGGTGCTAGATTCAATCGCTGGGCTCTTGGAACGAGGTAGAAAGAGCCCTTCAGTAGTTGCACCCATGACCGAGCAGCCCTCTTTAGGATCCACTCTGCTCACCCCACCTAGGGAAGGAGTTAGAAAAGGTGCCCTAAAAGTAGCCTGCCTCAAACCTCCTGACTAGATTACTGTGTCCAGAGGGATAACCACATGTGGTCAAAAACACAGAAACACGAACTTTGGGGCCTGGAATGTGCACACACTGATGGATAGTGTAACCAGTGAAAGACCAGAGAGGAGAACTGCAATCATAACTACAGAACTGAAGAGATGCTGGACTGACATAGCTGCCCTTTATGAAACCCAACGGGCAGACGAAGGACAACTGAAGGAGGCTAAGGGTGGCAATACTTTCTTCTGGAAAAGAAAAGCTGCCGATAAGCCCAGGATCCATGGTGTTGGATTTGCCATCAGGAACCAGATCATCAGTCACCTGTCTGAACTTCTTGTGGGGATCAGTGAGCATCTCATGATCATCCGTCTGGTGCTTGCCAACAACCAGATGGCATCAGTTGTGAGTGCCTATGCCCCTACTTGAGACTCTGAAGAGGAAGTAAGACACCTTCTACACCTGCTTAGACAAGACACTGTCAAGAATCCCCAAGGGGGATAAGATTATTCTCCTTGGAGACTTCAACGCCAGGGTTGGCTGGGATCAAGACCTCTGGAACGGCACTATAAGAAAGGAAGGCATCAGGAACATCAACTCCAATGGAGTTCTGCTTCCTAGCGAATGTATTCAGTATGACCTCACCATCACTAACACCCTGTTTCACCAGAAAAACAAATTTAAGGCATCTTGGAGATACCCCCGCTCCAAACGGTGTCATCTCCTTGACTATGTCATTGTATGAACCAGGGACCACTGTGCGGTGAACGTCACGGAGGCCATGATTGATGCAGATGACTACTGGAAAGATCATTGTCTCATTTGCTCCACAATGTCCATTAATGTCAAGAGGAAGAGGAGGGTTCAACAAAGCCTGGATGAAACTGCCACCCAGCAACAACTTCAGGCCTCTCTTGGGGAAACCCTCCAACAGTAATATCCCGATGACATTGAGAGGAATTGGAGCCTGCTCAAATCCACCATCCTCGACCCCTACAAAACCACCCTTGGGTACAAGTCCAGAAAACACCAGGATTGGTTTGGTAAGAATGACACAGAGATAGAACAGCTCATCTCCAAGAAAAGGAAAGCCTTTCATGCCTGGCAAAATGATGTAATCTGCAAGGCTAAAAGAATGGCTCATTCCAGAGCCATGACAGACATCCAGAGACGGGTGAGGGAGCTTAAGAACTCTTGGTAGAAATAAAATGTTCTGGAAAGCCAGCGACTGGCAGACTCGGGTGACACCAGAGACTTTTTCAGCGCTGCTAAGGCCATCTATGGTCAAGCAACCGCAGCTTAAACCCCCTGTGCTCAAAGGATGGGCAGGAGCTGCTGAAGAACAAGACCATTAACGCCCGATCGAAGGAGTACTTCCTGGAACTCCTCAACTGCAACAGCACAGCTGAACTAGACATTGCCAGCCATATTCCCCAGAGTTCTATGAGAGAAGACATTGAGGAACCTCCCACCATGACAGAGGTTCAAGATGCCATAAGGAGCCTTAAGAACGACAAGGCCACTGGTCCAGATGGGATCCCAGCTGAGATCTTAAAGGAAGGTGGACCAGATCTACTGTACCACATCCACGCCCTCTTCCTCAAGGTCTGGGAAAAAGAAAAACTTCTCTCAGAGCTCAGGGATGCTCGAATAGTGGCCATATTCAAGAAAGGGGACAAGGTGGAATGTGGAAACTACAGTGGCATCTCACTCCTGTCAACAACAGGCACAGTCCTCACTCATGTCCTTGCAAACCAACTGCTAGCACTGGCTGAGGAAGTATTCCCAGAATCTCAATATAGCTTCTGCCCATCCAGAGGTACAGCAGACATGATATTTACAGCACGGCAACTTCAGGCAAAATGCTGTGAACAAAGGCAGCCTTTGTACATGGCTTTCATAGACCTGACAAAGGCTTTTCACTCAGTAGACTGCCAGGCTATATGGAGCATACTATCAACTTATGGCTGCCCTGACAAATACATCAGAGTATTAAGGCTTCTAGATGATGGCATGTCAGTCACAGTGCTAAGCAACAGCAGCTCTGAGTTAGAGCCCTTCACTTTGGAAACGGGGTCGAACAGGGATGTATCATCGCACCCATCCTGTTTGCCATCTTTATTGCTGCCATATGCCACCTCATTGGCGAACAGCTGCCACAGGGGATCCCAATCCTATACAGAACTGACGGCAGGCTCTTCAACCATAATAGGTTCAAGGCCAAGAGCAAAGTCTGCAACACCACCATCATGGAGCTTCAGTATGCAGATGACAATGTCATTGCATCACACTCAGCAGAAGGCCTCCAGGACATTCTGAATGTCTTTGCCAAGGCATACAGAGCCCAGGGTCTACCATTAAACATCAAGGCCCAGGTCCTATATCAACCTCCACCCAACCAGCCATCTACCCAGCCTACCATAAAAGTGGACAACAAAATTATTGAAAAGGTTGCTTACTTCCCCTACCTCAGCAGCCTTCTCTCCTCAAAAGTTGACATCGACTCTGAGGTCAACCATCGCCTGCATTGTGCCAGTGGCACTTACGCCAGACTCAGGAAGAGTCTTTGAAGAGTGAGACCTAAAGGCCCAAGCAAAACTCCTGGTCTACAGAGCTATTGCTCTCCCCATCCTGCTGTATGGCGCAGAGCCATGGACCATCTACAGCAGGCTCCTGAGAGCCCTGGAACAATACCATCAAAGATCTTTACGAAAGATCCTGTGGATCAGCTAGAAGGACAGACGCACCAACATCAGCATTCTGGAAGAAGCCAACATGACTAGCATCACCACCACAATAATGCAGCACCAACTCCGATTGTCAGGCCATGTCATCCACATGTCCAATACACGTCTCCCAAAACAGATCCTGTACTCCCAGCTGAAGAAAGGTCAGCGAGCTCCCAGCGGGCAAAATAAATATTTCAAGGACAATATCAAGACCAGACCGAAGAAATTCAACATCACATTGAGCAACAGGGTACATATTACACTGGATAGGCACTCCTGGAAGAAATCCGTGCAGGAAGGAGCTGCATGTCATGAAACGGAACTCTACTGTGTCGCAGAGAAAAAGAGACAGCACTTCAAGGAGACAGAGAATAAGGCTCAACCACCACCACCAAGAACCACCACTTTTCCTTGTCCACACTGCACCAAAGTATGTGGATTACGGACTGGCTTCTACAAACATCTGAAGACCCACAAGCAGACAAACCAACGGAGAGGACAGTCATACTCGTTTCGAGTGACTGATGATGATGATGATGATGACTATGATTTCTGTAAAAATTGTTTAATGTGCAATATCCATGCGAGTGGTCAGTTTAACTATAGTATAATGCAGTGTTTGTGTGTGTGTGTGTGTGTGTGTGTGTGTGTGTCCTTCCTCATTTTGTCCTAGCATTGCAAGTGATATCCTGTCCAATTCATGTCCTGTATCACACAAAATGTGTCAACAATGTCAACTGCTAGTATGTGTGAGTGTGGGCTTCACCTTGCAGGCCACTTCTCGAAGTCTCTGTCTGACTGTGAGATTCTCAGGAAGCTGTGTGCTAATAACCAGCAGAGTCTCCAGCAACTGGGCCAGAACCTGGTGAGACTCTGCGAACCAACAGACAGACCATAGAACACACCACAAATCCACACAGAACAGACATAGGACAAACACACAAAAAATAAATAGACCATGAGGACAAATACCAGAAAGAACTTTACTTTCTAAGCAGATGTTCCTTTCCAGAGCTGGTATTGAAGAAAAATCAGCAAATCAACTAATCTAAAAAAATCCTGGTAACACTGAATTGTGTCACCGGTGGCTAGATGCATTGACTTAATGATGACTGCAGATAATGTTGATGAATAGTTTTATTAGCTAATGTATCTTTACGGACACATGTTGCTTAAAGTGCCAGATAAAAACACTAATATCTAAAGATATCTATTCATACACTATTGATCAACTAACCTACTGTGCAATACTGAGTGTCTGTGTTATATAAATGCCTGTTGTAAAGTTGTCTTATTTGAGTATTTTTAGACTATCTTACTCTCATTGTTGAGTGTGTTGATGGCATCATCAATGATGCAGTCTGGGTTGAAGCCTTGGGTTTTAGACAGCAAGCCCAGCAGAGAGGCAATCTTCAGCCTTACCGAGTTATCAGTCTCCTGGTGGAGGAACAAGACAGCCAGTCAGATTATTGTCAGAGTGAAGCTTTCTCTTCTGCACGTTTCCAAATTTCCATCTTTTTCTTCATGTTTTTGCGGCGCATAATGTAAACTGTGCTTAAAAGGCAAGTAAATTAAAGTTCATCATCAGTATATTTCCCTTTAGTGAATTAGATTTAGCAGTAATATTAGCACTATGCTAAGTTTCAAGGAAGCAAATCTGAAGTGGACTCTGAAGCTTTTGATCAAAACAACAATGAATTAGTTGATAATTCAGACATGTGGGAGATAATATGTTTTTGATGCTTTCCGTTGTTCCTTGCCTTGTAGTAGTGCTCCAGCAGGATGCGGACCACACCCTCCACGCTCTCTGCCTCCACAGGCTTACGAGCAAACTGCAGCAGATATTGAAGGGCGTCGGTGGGGTTGGTGGCCTTGCACAGGTCGATGTGTAGCGCCGCAGATTTACTGGGCTTGGACAGGCGGAGCTTCTTCACCGAGGCTTCTTCATGGGGAATCTGTAAACATACAACGGGTTGAAGTGATAAGCAAACATGGACATTTATTCCAGTACCTTCCTCCCCTTGTTCATGACAACCCTCCTTGACATTCCTCCAGCCTTTTAGCTCTGACTTGATGGATCTGTTTATAATTTTGAAAACTTGAAGGAAACAAGAATGTCACAGCTATGATAATATTATCATAAGCATTAAGAAGAACCAGCAAAAGAACAAAGACACATTTTTGAAACGTCCTTAACAATCAAGTCAAACAAAAGACACAAAGACAAAGTCACATAGGAATAAGACATAAACAAAGACAAAAGCAGTAAATGTGATGGGAGTACGAACTCTGGTGGGTGTAATGGGCTGTAGCTCAAGCTTTTGCACTCCATACTATTGGTTGGAATAGTAGTTTGGCGACTACAGAATTTTAAGCATCTGTGCACATGCCCTGACAAAAAGAGGGTAATAATAAAAGAAGAAATAAAACATCTGCCCAGCTGTTCTCAGAAGGTAGACGTTTCTCTCATCTCTGGTTTGTGAGCCTACCTCATTTGGGACTTGAACCCAGTTCGTTGTCTTTGGGAAGCAAACGACATCAGCTCTTACGATGACAATATACCTTCGTAAGTCAGCGTTAAGTTAACGATTTAGACTGAGATAGTTGACTGCTGGGGTAGGCCCCAGCATCCCCACGACCCTGGGAGCAGGACAAGCGGTATGGCTAATGGATGGATGGACGTTAGCGTG
The DNA here is from genome assembly GCF_029633865.1 of Lampris incognitus. Lineage (NCBI taxonomy): Eukaryota > Metazoa > Chordata > Actinopteri > Lampriformes > Lampridae > Lampris > Lampris incognitus. The sequence continues at coordinate 59,596,851 of NC_079217.1, forward strand.
CTCAGGTGTTGTAGTACATTATTATGGACACAACCAGGTAGTTCTAGTATAAGCCACAAAGCTAAAGCGTCATCTTACATTTTAATGCTACGCTAATTATCATTCAATAAAGAAGGTTGGCTTTCAAATGCTGGGTCGGACAGAGGGGCCAAAAAAACCCCTCTCTGTTGTCAAGGACGGAAGCTAACTAGCAAAGCTAGGTTAGCTTCCAAGCAAATGCTTTTATAATCGTTTGCAAAAGTATAATATATATCTGTAAGGGACCATAAGGGTACAATAGTCAGGGCACCACGTTCTCACCTGAACAACTTTGGAGAACTCCTCGTACACTCGCTTTTTTAAATGTGCTGCCATGATTGAAGCGGCGAAGCACGGCGCAGGTAAATAAACGCGATTGTCCCTAGCGAGTTGCCGTCGCTATGGCAACCACGAAATACGCGATTCGTGTTTCTGTCTTCATTTCTTGCTTTATAGCGTCTGTGTCTTCGTCCGCAACTGTATAAGAATGTGTAATAAAGAAGGCAAACAAAATCTTATTATTATTCGTCGTCTCCTTCTTCGTCGTCGTCTTCCTCTACTTTTTTCACTTTTTATTAATCAGAATAAGTACATTTCAAATAATACAACGTGCAATGAACAGATGTACAATAATACAATAAGCAGCAGGATACATAGAAACCAAAGCGTAATCCAAAAGGGGAAAAAAATAAAAGGTTGTGTAAAATGAAATAGTTTAAACTGGGGGGGGGGGGCTCAGTACAGTATTTTGAGGAAGACAAATAGTTTGACAAATGTTTCAAGTTTTGATGGCTTTGCAGTGTTTACTAAACTTGAGAGTATCTAAATATTGGTCAGAAATGGCTTTGAAAATAAAGAAGTTGGGTTTACGGGCAGAATATTTGCTGGTAGGGAGCTGGTACGGATATGATATTTACCAAAAATTAAAAGAAGATTAATCATTTGTAAAAACTGGACATTATCAAGGTCATCTTTAGTTACTCCGAACAAGACAGGCTCCATTTTCACATTGAAGTTAGGGATTTTCCTGTGTATAAAGTTATTAACATCAGCCCAGAAGACACCGCTATATGTACATTCCCAGAAAAAAATGAGTTAAAGATTCATTCTCATTTCTACAAAAGCTACAGCTAACATCAGTATCAATCCTATATCTAGAAAAGTAGGTCTTAACAGGGTAGCAACGATGCGTTATTTTGAATGACACTCCCTTAAATTTGTTAGTTAACAAGTATTTTTTTGAGAGAAGCCATGACCATTTCCACTGTTGTCAAATGTGTTATTCCAAAAGAAAACAGCAGAGGGAGTAGTAACTGTTTCCCTGAGAATAATATTACTTACGCGCTGGTCAGTAGCTTTGACACTCAGTAAAGGACATTCAGCATCAATATAAATGTTAACTGGGTCTAAGGAAGGAATTACACAAACATCTCCTTTGGGCGCAGACGATAATAACATTTTGGCTCGAGAGGGGATTGCATCAAACACAATAGCGTAATCCTTTGGACTGACAGGAAAATTATACATGTTAAGGAATTTTTCATATGTGAGTAGATGGCCTGCTGAGTTGAATAGTTGACTAATTAAAAGTATTCCTCTGTCAAACCACCTCTTATTGAATAGAGTCTTATTATTGTTCTACATAAAATATCTATGAGGAGAAAAGTTATGCTTATACATTAATGACCAGCTTAAGAGCATTTGTTTATGAAAAGTTGAAAGTTTCAGTGGAATCTTGGAAATATCATAGTTGCATCTTAACAAAAAGGGTAGACCACCAACAGAATTAAAAACATAGGATGGTATAAAATTCCAGATTGAGGATGGATTGTTGAGCTGGGCTTTGATTCAGCGCCAGTAATGAGAGACGACATCAGTGAATCACACAACGCAGATGGTAACGTGCGGCAGCAGCCATTTAGTTGAAACAGGAAGAACAACAGAGCCTGCGACACAGGCCGACCGGAAGGGAGGCTTGGTAACTATAGCAACCACAACCAATACTGGCGTCACCCCTTCTTTCCCAAAAGAAAGACCCCCCCCTACACACAGTACAACAATAACACCACAGAACACCAGGCAACATCACAGCTCAGGCTATATAACTAGACCTGTAAGGTAAAACAAAACATTATCACCAGCACACACAAACAACTGGCCTAAAGTTCAAAGTGTGGAGTTAGAAAACAACGAGACAGGAGACGTGAGAGTAGACGTAGTCGAGGTAGTTTACTAGCTCCAACTTTGCATGTCATACGTTCGACAACGACACTGAACTGTGTACCGGAAGCGGAAGTGCATTATCTGACCTCTTAGGTGAATGTCTCTAGTTATATAGATGTGGGTCACCACACAGGCCCCCCCAGAATTCACCTACACAAAACAATGCAAAACAGCAAAAGCGCAAGTCATGAACATAAAAATAGACTCTACAACAGAACAGTCAATGACATAGTGCAAAGTCACGGGGAAAACAAGTGACGAGTCGGGGGGCGGACCCTGCGGCCATAACGGCTGCGCTTCACAGGAGGGGAAACAGATGGGGCCGAAACCCGGGCCATAGGCGGGGCCGAAGCAGGAACAGAGGCAGGTGCCGGGGCCGACTTAGGAGGGCGTCCCCGCCGCGGGGGTAGGGTCAATTGCATTGGCTCCCCAATGTCCAAGTGAGCGGGCTTGAGATAGTCTATAGCGACCCGCTCCGGCCTGCCCCCCATGTCCACCACAAAGTTCTTATCCCCCGCCTCCAGGACGTGGAAGGGCCCGTCGTATGGGGGCTGCAGCGGGGACCGATGGCTGTCGTGCCTAATGAAGACGTACCTCGCCGATGGCAGATCCTTGGGGATGTAGGACCGGGGGAAGCAGTGTTGAGACATCGGAACGGGAGCGAAGGCACCAGCAGCGCTCCGGGACGCACTGAGGTGAGAGGCGGCCGACCAGGGAGCCATAGCATCCGGAAGAAACTCCCCCGGAACTCGCAGGGGCTGGACATACACCAGCTCAGCGGAGGAGGTCTGGAGGTCTTCCTTCGGGGCCGAACGCAGGCCGAGCATGACCCACGGGAGCCGGTCCATCCAGTCGCAGCCAGTGAGGCTTGCCCGCAGAGCGGCTTTCATGTCCCGATGGAACCGCTCACAAAGTCCGTTGCTCTGTGGGTTGTACGCCGTAGTGCGGTGGATCTTCATCCCCAGGTGCTCAGCGACCGCCGTCCAGAGCTCCGAGGTAAACTGGGAGCCCCGGTCGCTCATGATGTCACCCGGCGTGCTGAAACGGGCCACCCAGCAGCCGATGAACGCCCGTGCTACCTCTGCTGCCGTCGTGGAGGACAAGGGAATAGCCTCTGGCCACCTGGTGGCCCTGTCCACAATAGTGAGGAGGAACGTATAACCACGGGAGGGGGGCAGGGGACCCACCAGGTCAACATTGACGTGGTCAAACCGCCTCTCTGGAACCACAAACGGCGGGGCCTTGGTATGGCGGTGCACCTTGGCGCGTTGGCACGCCACACACGAGCCGGCCCAGGCTCTAACATCCTTACGGAGCCCAGGCCAAACAAACTTGACGCTCACCAGCTTGGTCGAGGCCTTCACTCCCGGGTGGGAAAGGCCGTGGATGGTGTCGAAAACTCGGCGCCGCCAGGAAGTAGGCACCAGGGGGCGCGGTTGACCGCTGGAGATGTCACAGAGGAGGGTGGTGTTGGCCGCGTCGAACGTCACGTCCTCCAGCCGTAGCGCCGTAGGGGTCGACCGGTAGTCTTGAACGGTCGCGTCCTTGGCTTGGTCCGCTGCCATAGCGGCGTAGTCGAGTCCCAAGTGAACGGCGTTAACAACCGCCCGTGAAAGGCAGTCGGCGACGAAGTTATCTTTGCCCGACACGTTTTGTATGTCCGTGGTAAACTCGGAAACCGCCGCGAAATGGCGCTGCTGACGCCCAGACCACGGTTCTGAGGTTTTGGCCATACAGAACGTCAGCGGTTTGTGGTCCACGAAAGCGGTGAACTGTCGGCCCTCCAATAGGAACCTAAAGTGTCTGGTTGCGAGGAAGAGACCCAGTAGTTCCCTATCAAAGGTGCTGTATTTGCGCTCGCTCTCACGGAGTTGTTTACTGAAGAACGCCAACGGCTGCCAGCCCCCCCCCACCCACTGCTCACACACGGCCCCCACGGCGTAGTCGGAGGCATCCGTTGTAAGGGCTATGGGGGCGGCAGGCGACAGGTGAGCTAGCAGTGCAGCGTTGGCCAGCGCGGTCTTGGCGGCCACAAAAGCCTCGTCCATCCCCGAAGACCAGTCCAGCTCGTCCTTAGACTTCTTACCCCGCAGGGCCTCATACAGGGGACGCATGATGTGGGCGGCACGGGACAGGAAACGGTTATAAAAGTTCACCATGCCCAGGAATTCCTGCAGCGACTGTACAGTGCGGGGGCGGGGGAACATGGTGACAGCCTCAACCCTGGCAGGGAGGGGAACGGCCCCCTGTGGAGTGATGTGGTGCCCGAGGAAGGTGATGGACGACTCCCCGAACTGACACTTAGCTGGGTTGATGATGAGGCCGTGTTCGCTGAGCCTGTCAAACAGCTGTCTGAGGTGCGTCATGTGTTCCTCCGCCGACGCGCTGGCCACGAGGATGTCGTCTAAGTACACAAACAAAAATGGCATGTCGCGGAGCACAGAATCCATAAGGCGCTGAAACGTCTGCGCCGCCCCTTTAAGGCCGAAAGGCATACGTAAATACTCAAAGAGCCCAAAGGGTGTGATGACAGCCGTTTTTGGGACATCCAGTGGGTGGACCGGCACTTGGTGATACCCCCGCACTAAGTCGATTTTGGAATAGATGGCAGCGCCCGCCAGGTGGGTAGAGAAATCTTGTATGTGCGGTATGGGGTACCGGTCGGGGGTCGTGGCATTGTTTAGGCGACGGTAGTTCCCGCACGGGCGCCATCCCCCGTTGGCCTTAGTAACCATGTGAAGAGGGGAAGCCCACGGGCTGTCAGAACGGCGGACAATGCCGAGGCGCTCCATAGTCGAAAACTCCTCCCTGGCTATTGCGAGCTTGGCCGGGTCGAGGCGTCGGGCCCGGGCGTAAACTGGGGGGCCCACTGTGGTGATATGATGTTCCACGCCGTGCTTGGCCACCGCCGAGGAGAAGGTGGGTGTGGTGAGCTCGGGGAAATTTGCGAGCAGGCGTTGGTATGGATCCCCGGTGGAGAGTGTGTTAGCGAGGCACAGCGCTCCAGCGCCCCCAAGCGTGCAGGGGTATGACGCAAAAGAGACGGCATCAATCACGCGACAGTTTTTAACATCCACCAGCAGGTTGAAAGCACAGAGGAAATCCGCACCTAGGAGCGGGGTGGATACAGCAGCCATCACAAAGTCCCAGCCGAAACGTCGGCCGCCAAAACACACGTCCACATGTCTGATACCGTATGTCCGAATGGACGTGCCGTTGGCGGCGTCCATCTGGGGGCCGTGACTGTCGGTCATCGTGTCCACAGCTTGTGCTGGTAGTATGCTGCGTTGAGCGCCAGAGTCAACCAGCAGCCGTCGGCCCGACAAGGAGTCTCTGATGAACAACAGCTTGCAGTCACGGCCGGCGCCCATAGCCGTTAACAAGCGCCGGCCTTGGCGTTTCCCTGAACCCTGTAACTGCAGGGTTTGCGACACCGTTTTGCTTTTGCCCCAAACCTGGCATGGTAATAACAGAGCCCGTCGTCAGGTTGGCGGCGGGCTGTCACCGCAGCCGCGGTGTCCATATAGTCGTACTCAGGTGGTGGTGGGGCGGTCTGGTGGGGTAGCAGGGCATGCACAAACTGTTGCCGGTTGGCCAGGAAAACCCTGTCTGCTTCAGCAGCCAGAGAACGGTAGTCCTTGGAGGCGGCGAGAGGAGAACTGGCCAGTGCTGTGCGTACAGGTGCGGGGAGCTGCCTCAGAAAAATGTGTGTGAAAAGAAAGGCCGGATCAGCCGATCCCAGCACAGACAGCATTTTTTCCATTAACTCAGACGGTTTGCCGTCGCCGAGGCCATTCGGGGACAGTAAACGGTCTGCCTTCTCCAGCTCCGACAGTTCAAATAGTTTCAGGAAGAATGTCTTTATAGCATCGTACTTGCCAGCAGCTGGCGGAGCTTCCAACAGTGTCATTGCTCGCGCCGTTGTCGATGCGTCTAACGCCGCCACTACGTAGAAGTACTGCGTTGCATCCTGCGTTATCCCTCTCAGCTGGAACTGGGCTTCCACATGTTGAAACCACGGCCGTGGATTATGCTGCCAAAAGTCGGGTAGCTTCACAGTAGCGGTGTAAATGCTAGCGTTAGCAATAGCCATGTTGTTAGCACCGGCGTCGTCGTTGTCAGACATACTGGTATTAGTAGTTCGATCACGTCGGGGTCACCAATGTGGAGTTAGAAAACAACGAGACAGGAGACGTGAGAGTAGACGTAGTCGAGGTAGTTTACTAGCTCCAACTTCGCATGTCATACGTTCGACAACGACACTGAACTCTGTACCGGAAGCGGAAGTGCATTATCTGACCCCTCACCTCTTCCCTTAAAGGTACACTGTCCTCTTAGGTGAATGTCTCTAGTTATATAGATGTGGGTCACCACAATAATGACATAAAATAAAATGTAGTAAACACAAATAACAGCACACAGACAGGATTTGGTGATATTTCATACTCAAACAAAATAAAATAAAAACATTAATTTTAACCTGGTTACACCTGCATCACAGCATCCTCTACTTTGAGGCCGGTACGCGTTGACCTAAGGGCAAGGACGTCCGGGTCGCTGGGCTGGTCGTCAGCCATAGCGGAGAAATCCACGCCGAGGTGCCCCCTTCAAGCCAAAAGGCATGCGCATGAACTCAAAAAGCCCAAACGGGGTGATCACTGCGGTCTTGGGCACGTCCTCTGCGCGCACGGGAACCTGATGATAGCCGCGCACCAGGTCCACTTTAGAGAAAATAGTGGTACCTGCCAGGCGTATGGACAAGTCCTGTATGTGTGGGATGGGATAGCGGTCATTGGCGGTGACGTTGTTCAGGCGGCGAAAGTCGCCGCAAGGCCACCACGCCCCATCCGCTTGGGCACCATGTGAAGCGGCGAGGCCCACGGGCTGTTGGAACGCCTCACTATACCCAGACGCTCCATGATGGCGAACTCCTCCTTAGCTATAGCCTATTTTACCGCGTCGAGGCGCCGCGCGCGCGCAAAAACCGGCGGTCCCAGAGTGGGAACGAAATGTTGTACCCCGTGTTTAGTAACCGCGGTGGAAAAGGCAGGTGTAGTCACCGATGGAAAATCCGCCAGCAAACGCTGAAAAACATCACCTGATGCTAAAAAGTTAGCGTGTGTTAACGGCCCGGCTCCCCCTGTCTCGCACGGAAAAGTGGCGAAAGACACAACATCAATTAAACGGCGGTTTGCAACATCAACCAGCAGACTATTAGCACACAGAAAATCCGCGCCGATAATAGGAACAGTAATGGAGGCGACTACAAAGTCCCACTCAAAATGGCGCCCGTGGAAGCAAACAGTCACCAACCTTGTGCCAAACGTCGCAATGGACGAACCGTTAGCTGCACTCAACTGTGGGTCGCCGCCTTCGGCTGACATGTCTGTGCAAGCTGGAGGGAGTAGGCTCTTTTGCGAGCCGGAGTCCACCAGAAACCGTCTTCCTGACATTGAGTCCTTAATGAAGAGCAGCTCACTACGTCCGCCAGCGCCCACAGCTGCTACTGAGCGCTGGCCCTGGAGTTTCCCGCCGCCTCAAACGTGCACGGAGGGACGCAGCGCCTCGCTTTGCCGCCGAACCGCTGGTGGAAGAAAAAGAGGCCGCTCCCGCGCCGTCTCCGGGCAGTCACTTCAGCCACCACTGCCGGGTCCGCGTCCTCCGACGTCGGCTGCAGAGGCTCCGATGCTACACTCTGCACAGAGAACCGTCTGGTAGCCAGCAGCACCCGATCGACCTCCTCAGCCAAACCTCGGCAGTCACCAGCGGCCAGACACGGGGAGTTAGCCAAAGCCGCGCGCACAGGAGACGGGAGCTGGCGCAGGAAAACGTGCGGGAAAAGGAATCCACCTTCGTCCGAGCCTAGCAGCGACAGCATATTGTCCATGAGATCCACAGCCGTCCCGTCGCCCAAACCGGATAGGGAAAGGATTCTATCTGCCCTCTCTGCGGCAGATAGGCTGTACCTCCGGAGCAGAAGATGTTTGAGGGCGACGTATTTACCATGTTGCGGGGGGGGGGCGCAACAGCTGCATGGCACGGCGTGTGGACTGCTGGTCCAGCGCAGCGACGACCAAATAGTATCTGGAGTCGTCCGCGGAGATTCTACGCAGGTGGAACAGCGCCTCGACATGCTGGAACCACGAGCCGGGTCGCTCTGCCAGAACTCTGGGAGCTTCACAGCCGCGGCGAGAACGGCCGGCTGTGAGAGTTGGGGCGGCGTGGCCGAAGTGGATTCACACTCCTCTTCTGTTCCAAACATGTTCAATTCGGGGTCACCAATGTGGCAGGATGAGGAAAAACACAGGAGACGAAGGCGAGTTTGAACTTTATTCCTCATCTCCAAAACCAAACTGAAACAGGAACAACCCTGCACCAGCAAGCCCGGGAACGTAAACCACGCCCCCAGCTCACAGCCCTGCTGGGTGAGAGGCGTAGCCCCTAGTGTCCGCCACAATGTTGCATTTTCATAATATAATAATTCATTTTCATCTTGGTTATGTTATTCAAGTTATTATTTCAGATAACACAGATGACAGACACAGATGACAGGTTGTTACAGAGCGATTGTGCGTCGGTTGATTGGTAATGCCTTGGGGCTCCAGTAGGGGGAGATCGCGCTCTCCCTCACTTAATACATGAGTGAAGTGAGACCAACAGCGTACTGTGATTTAATCTCCTTCCCTCTTACTCTGCCTATTTTAAAGTAATTACCTTACAGAATACAACATATATGTAGCGTTGTGTTAAATATAATTGTTCTCGTGCCATTAGCTGTTATTATGAACAAAAGTCTATAAGTTTTGTATGTTTTTGTTGCGGAAAAGTTTAAGGCTAACTGTGTTACTTTACAAGCTAGCGGTGTTATTTTCTCGCTCGAGCATCAGACTGTTTGTGTGTATTGCTTGTATATGAGCCTGCCCGATGTGAATTCTGTAGTTGTACTTAATGTCATATTACAACTTAATACATGAGTGAAGCGACACCACCAGCGTGCTGTGATTTAATCTCCTCCCCTCTTACTCCGCCTATTTTAAGGGCGCAACACCTGCAGCATCCAGTCTGCACAGCACTTCTGCCAACGTCTCCAGGTGTTGTTGGTCATTGCAGCCTGTCAGGAGGATATCATCTAAACACACTGCCACATTTAAAACCCCTGAAGCACTGATTCGATAGTTCGTTGGAAGATAGCTGGGCTGGACGACACTCCGAAAGGTAGGCGTGTGTATGTAAACAGCCCCTTGTGTGTGTTTATGGTCACCAGCTTCTTTGCTTCCTCATCTAATGGAATTTGTAAGTATGCATGGCTCATGTCTTTGTGAATTTCTTTCCTCCTGCCAGATTTGCAAAGAGATCCCCCGTCTTTGGGATTGCATATTGCTCTAGCTTGGATACTCTATTCACTGTCAGTTTATAACCGCCATGTATGGGCACTTCGAATTCTGCATATTTGACTGGCTCAGTGATTTTCTCTTTTAACAGCCGGTCTAACTCTGCTTCAACCCTTGGTTTCATGGCATATGGCACAGGTCTTGGTTTGAAAAACCTTGGCGTCACCTCTTTGTCTACATGGATCTTAGCTGGGGGGCCCTTAAATGTACTGAGTTCCCCCTTGAACACATCCTCGTGTCTCGCCAGCACCTCCTGTAATGTCAACTGGTTTCCTTCCCCGACCTGATTTACTACCATCTTCCAGTCTATGTTCAGGTCTTTTATCCAGCCCCTGCCTAACAGGTTTGGTCCTGTGGCTGAGACTACAATGACTGGAAGCTGTTGTGTGCCACCCCTGTGTTGTACAGTGACTCTGGCAGCCCCTAACACCTCTACTCTGGCTCCTGTGTAAGTTTTGAGCTTCAGGGAAAATGTCTCTAATTCTGGAACTTTTGCATTGTTGTCCTATATATGACACTTTTCATTTGCAAAGCGACACTCACTTGCCGTGTGGTTTCCCCTGCATCTGTAACACTGCCGTCGTTGTTCGTCCCTGGAACTACGCATGTTTACTTTGTGCACACTGATCTGGGCTGAACCTTGCTTCCCGCGTCCATCAGCACTAATGTCTACACATTTCCCTTGCAACTCACTGACATCCTTCTTTGCATTCTCAATGGCTCGAGCAAGGGTCAATGCTTTCTCAAAGGTAAGCTCAGTCTCGGATAATAATCTACGCTGGATGCGGTCATCATTCACGCCACAGACCAGCCTATCCCTTAGCATTTGCGTCAGATTGTCCCCGTAATTGCAATCCTGAGCTAACTTGCGCAACACCGCAACATAGTCCATAAGTGACTCACCCTCGTGCTTGTTCCTTGAATTAAATTTAAACCGCTGCACGATCTCTGATGGCCTGGGGTTCAAATGCGCTTTCAGTAAGTCCACAATGTCCTGGAACGATTTTTCCTCTGGCAAGACCGGGCTGTGGAGATTTCTCGTCAGACTGTAAGTTTGGGCACCTATGGAACTGAGCAAAATTGACTTTTTGATGGCTCCATCGGTAATCTTATCAGCAATGTAAACTACTAATAAGACACGTTAGCCCCTAGCTAACGGGTCTGACCCTTTAGCCGAGCGGTTGGTGATGTCGCCTTGTGGTGCAGTACACCTCGTATCGAATCCCGCACCGGGCAAGAAAATAACCGGTTACATTGGTGGCAGCGGTGGGATCCGGAAGTGCGCAGATCCTCAGAAGTCTCTTCGGAGCGCGGGTATAACAAAGCGCGAGGGCGCGCTTCCGGGGAGGGGGACGACTGTAAACTACTAATAAGACACGTTAGCCCCTAGCTAACGGGTCTGACCCTTTAGCCGAGCGGTTAGTGATGTCGCCTTGTGGTGCAGTACACGTCGTATCGAATCCCGCACCGGGCAAAAAAAATAACCGGTTACAGCAATAAAAATGTCCCAAGATCTCCACATATTCCTCCCATGACTGCGACTCACTCTCAAAAGCAGCGACCGTTCCCACCGTCGCCATGTCCCGTCTCAGGTAGCGGTAGCCACGCGCTAGCTAGCCAACTTCACTCGGTGCTAAAACGTCCAGGAACACCGAATATCCTTGTTTTTCCAGGATTCCGTTTACCTCGTCGCCAGATGTAATAACCTCAAAGAATGAAATAGTGCGATCAAGGTAATGGGTAAACTAGGAATGTGTTTACTTTGGTAACCAGCAGACAAATACAGGGCATGATCTTACTCTTCGCTGGCCTAGTGTTCTGACTTCCTTACTAAGTAACACTGTGCGCCACCTAGTGGTTGAACTAGAATATAACAATATTAATCATAGCAGAAACAGATTACTAACATATTGTTAGTAATTAAGTGGTCAAAATGAATAATTTTGGCGTCATTGGGCACCCTTGACGAATACGACGTTGAACCTCTTATTTACTGCAAAATCTGGCCACGGAGTTATGATGTACGAGTGAACTGGTTTGATGCACATTTCAGACTCAGTTTGTCTCTCACGTTTTGCGATGGCCCGATAATTGATCTGCACCTGAACGATCAGCAATACAAAGTGCTGATGTGCCCTGTTGGGAGAGACTCCTCTTTGCACAACTGTTCCGAGTCAGCGGAGGTTAGCTTGTAGTTCTCAATCAGGTCCTCAGGTACCACCAGTACTGCTGTTTGTTTGTTTTTGTTTTTTTGTTTGTTTTTTGTTTGGTGTTTTTTTTACCCTTCCAGGTAAATGGTAAATGTAATGATGTTCACCTGCTGTTCCAGGCCTAAACCACAGGTGCTTTAGCCTGAACCAAAGGTGCGCCACTCTGGAAGTGGCCACTAGGGGCGCTCAACGCACAGTATAAAATGGTGGGGGGGTCAATGGTCGAATTTCAATCATTCAATCAAGTTGCAATTTAAAAAAATTACAATTTTAGGCAACTATATTTGCTCATTTCTGTGAAGAATGTGTCAGAAATAGACAGACATGTCTTAACATGCAACTAGTTATGTGCAAAGTAAAGCGATTTTAACATGATCTATGGCATGTCTTGAATCATACTCAATAATCCAGGTAAGGAAATACCAGAAAGTTGCATCAGTTCATCTGGACACAACGTTTAGTGGGAGAAAGGTTCCGAGGAAGAGGCCATCCGTCTTCTTGGGCGAGCGTAGAAGATGCTTGCTTCTAACCCCAGGTTGCACAAAAGTGCACCAAATCGACCAGCGGTCATTGAGGCATTCCCACCTGAAGACCCCCCCCCCCCAAGGATATTGGCAACTTAGACATTTTTGCTGATGACCTGCCCATGTAATGCAGCCCTGGGTTGTCCTGGAATATGCACATGGACACCTTCATATTCCAGATTGCAGATGACCAGAAGCCCTTGACTCGCAGAGGGGTGTTGTCAACGGTAAATAGTATCTACGATCCCCCAGGGTTCCTCGCACCTGTCTCTGTTCACGGAAGGCTGATACTCGGAGAGCCTGGGCTCTACACTAACTTTTTGCATTGGTTGCACTGGTGCGCCTAACCTTTTTATTTAGGTGCACCTGTAACAGAGTTGAAAATGACCTCACTCAGATAAAGTGAATTCTTCCAAAATTTGTATTTTAACATGTTATTGTAATCCAATGCTTTTTGATGGTTTGTGTAAACCCCAGATGTTGTACCGCATTCACTAAGGTTAAATATGAGGCTGCGCGACTGTTTGTCTATTTACTTTCGCTTTGACACATTTTGGGCATTTGCGCTATCCGTACCTTAGAGCTAGACCATCTCCGCTGGAGGTAAGCAGGCTTTGGGAGCGCTCCGTGAATAATTTGATATTTTAATAAATGAACACGTTTTTCTTTGCAAACTATGGGTTGGATATAAATGTATATAAGTTGTACTAACTAATGCTCTCGAAAAGTAACGATAGAAAGTGATTTGTAAGTGTTTTAACCGAGTTAAAGTATAATTTTGGCGGCAACCACGCTGCGCTGTGCGTCATGGAGAGCATTGTTCTTATTGTGGTTTTTATGCTATTTTAGACTTGTATGCAGTCGCGTTGCAGCAGAAATCTTATGGATTGTTGTTTTATTTGTGAATGCAGGTACGTGATTTATGTATAATGTAAATGTGTAAGAACTTGGTTATGAATATTGCAAGAGTCAAGAATTTCTATGTTAAAACTATACGATCACTCAGTGCGCTATGCCAGTGCTGTCTGTCCTTTTGTTTGGTTTGTTTTGTACTTTTGTTTACACGGAGATTAATGAGTTGTGCATTTTGATTTCCATGTAAGTTTAGTATGCTATGCAACGCATGAGGTTAGCCAGGAGAAACATTGTTTGCTAGCTCATGCACGAGACAGCTAGACCATCTCCGCTGGAGACTTGTATGCAGTCGCGTTGCAGCAGAAACCTCATGGATTGTTGTTTTATTTGTGAATGCAGGCAATAAAAGCCACTGTTAGGAACCCCTGGTCTGAATCTCTATCACGAACACCTGCACAAGTGAGGGTAGTTACACTGGTGCCGTGACTTCTTCTGGATCAATTGGATCAGCTCCGCAAGCAGATCGCCGAGGGAGCTGCGCTGCGCTGTCTTCCTGGAATGTGCAACGTGATTTTTCTGGTGATTCCGTATATGACCGCTAGGGGACACTCTAACACTGCATTTAAGATATATCCATGGTAGTTTTGATACGAGGAAGTGTAACTACACTGTACATTGTCTAGCCATTTCTCTTTAATTTCAGTGTACTATATTGCTATATTTAGAAATATTTTTCTCACATCACACTACAGTTTAGCATTCAGTATTTTTCAGGTGGTGTGACAGCAATTTTCTGCATTTGTCATTTCTAGTTTTATTATTATTTCTTTTTCTAATTTTATGTTTCTAAAGGTATCATGGCTGAGGGAAATAACAGTCAGGTCAATGGGTTTAAAGGCTTCTCCGTGAATAGGGGCAGGGGTGCTCCTTTTAATGGTCTGAATACTAACACATTGTCTAGTGGGTATGGAAGTGAGAGTGCAGGTGGTCTTCAAGAACATGTTAGTGATGTTTGGGACAGGGGGCATAGTGTGAGCCCGGGCTGGTCTCCTAGTGAACAGGTTTTGAGGGTGGATGCACAGACTTCTACTCCGGTGAATGATAGCATTGCCATGCAACGCCTGACTGATATGGTAGGCCAACTGGGAGAGCAAATAGGTAACTCCATTGCAGCTAGACTTTTCTCTTCTGGACTTACTGATCGTACTAATACACATGATACACCTTTGACTGACAAACCAGCGACTGTTCTGACTTCAGGCCCTACACAACATAACACAACGCCAGTAGTAGTTCATGTTAAGACTGAACGTGAACCTGTGACTTTTAGGGGAAATAGTTCTGACAAGTACTCTGTTCAGGAATGGATAGCCATGACGAAAGCTCACCTTAGGAAACAGTCTTACACAACAGCTGAACAGGCGGATGAGATACAAGGAAGGCTTTTAGGAAAGGCAAGAGACATGGTCAAAGTAGCTCTGAGGAGTGATGACACACTTGATGTGAAGCAGAACCCAGATCTCATGTATGACATTCTAAAGCGATATTTCAGTCAGTCTTCATCATCACTTCCGTTGCAAGATTTTTACACCACACTGCCCAATCCAAAAGAAAATCCAGTCGACTACTGGATCTGACTAAACAAAGCAGCAGACACAGCTGATGAGGGACTGCACCGTCAGGGTAGGAGAATGGAGAACATAAGTGGAGAGGTGGCACAAATGTTCACGAAGCACTGCCCTGATCCGCAGCTTTCCTCAATTTTGAAATGCAAGCCTGTCAGTGAGTGGACCTCTAAAGACATCCAGCTCAGGATAGATGAATATCAAAGGGAATGGGGTGCGTCTGCAACATCTTACAGTGTCCCACAGCTGAAAAGTCACCCTGCAGCTGTGTTCGACAATGATTCAAACACCTGCGCTCACTCTGATTCTCATCGGATGGACTCCCAGTCAACTTGTCCACCATGTTCTCATGCCACGTCTTTGTTTCAGACTCCCAGCTCCTGCTCAGACTCTGCATGTGTCCAGCAGAACGTCCAGCGACCACAGCATGTCCCGCCGCCACAGAATGCTCAGCAGCCTGATGATGGAGTCCTCGGCCGCATGATGAGCATGCTTGAGAGAGTCTTGGCCAGGGTGGAGCCGCGCAATCCTGAGCGTAGCCAGAAACGCCCCAGCCCTTTCAGCGCACCGCCATGTAGAGTTTGTGGAGATGTTAATCACTCCACCTTGTTTCACTGCAAATCTGACCATCTCTGTTTCAAGTGTCTGGCCCCTGGTCACTCAAGGCAGCACTGTCCAACCCTAACTCAGCCCGGCTTCGGGAAACTAGCTGACCTGTATTCAGAGGGAGGCAATACAGGTCATAAAGAATCCTCCCACTCGCTAGACACCGATATTTTTGATTCAACTTTTAATTTTGTCAATTTTTCTCAATTTCAGTCAACAAACGTTGTGTATCAAAACACTCAGACTGTGGGTGGCAGTGACAGCTTATTTTACGTACCAGTGAAGGTGGGCAGCAAAGTGACTCTTGGGGGTATGCTAGATAGTGGCTCAATGGCATGTACAGTCAGTGATACTGCTATGCGTAACCTGCTCTCTGTTGGGGCAGTGTGTGAAGCAGAGAGATTCTCCACCAATGTGACTCTCATTGGTGTCGGTGGTCGACGAGTGCACCCGAAGTCAGCCTTTTACATTAACATGGAAGTTAATGACTGCAAAATGATTGTGCCGATGATTGTAGTTGAAAGACAACATGATGACCTAATTATCGGAACCAATGTGATCAAACACATACTGTGTGAGTCAAAGAAGTGTAGTACGTACTGGACAGCAGTTTCTGCACCGTCCTCTACCGACACTGAAACCGAACATTTTCTCTCCATGCTAGCTGGCTTGCATAGATGGGGCGCTGGTGAAATGCCTGACAAGATAGGCACAGTACGTTGCAACTCGGCCACTTGCCTTCAACCCGGCTGTGAATACCTTCTGTGGGGAAAGCTGCCAAAACTCACACATGTGTCTCCTGGTAGTGCGGTGATGACAGAGCCTACGTCAGCACGATCTGCACCCAAAGGACTGATGGTCGCCAGAGTTGTCACACCCCTGTGGGCAGATGGATGGGTTCCCTTGAAAGTGATGAATGTCTCTGAAAAGCCTTTGTTTTTGAGACGTAACGCTAAGCTTGCTGACCTGGTACCCTGTGTCGCTTTGGAAGATTTAGACCTAGTCAGTGGTCATCAGAGCGCTTCCACCATGCCTGCTACTCCTGTCTGTCCTGATGCAAGATGTGCTGGGGAGAATCTAGAGTCCATTGGCCTGAGTGAGCTGGACATCAGCCTGTGTGATGCGTCATCGGACTGTAAAGACAAGTTGTCCAAACTTATTGTTCACTACCAGGATGTCTTCTCACGCAACCACCTTGACTGCGGCAAAGCAGAAGAGTTTGTCCACAGAATCCACTTGATTGACCAAAAGCCATTCAGACTTCCTTTCAGACGTGTGCCACCGAGCCAGTATCAAAACCTACGTCAGGTCTTAAGTGAAATGGAAGAAAAAGAGATCATTCGAAAGTCAACAAGCGAGTATGCCTCACCATTAGTCCTTATCTGGAAGAAGAATGGTGATTTGCGTGTGTGTACTGACTTCAGGTGGCTGAACAACAGGACTTTGAAGGACGCTCACCCTCTGCCACATCAGGCCGATTGCTTGGCAGCACTTGGTGGCAATTCATTGTTCAGCACAATGGACTTGACTTCAGGATTTTATAACATGCCCTTACATGAGGATGACAGGAAGTATTCAGCGTTCACTACACCTATGGGGCTTTACGAATACAACAGGCTGCCACAGGGGCTCTGTAACAGTCCAGGGAGTTTCATGAGAATGATGACTTCCATTTTTGGTGATCAAAATTATCTAAGTCTGTTGTGCTATTTAGAGGATATTTTGATTTTTGCTCCTGATGAAAGTTCTGCCCTTGCACGTCTTGAAATGGTGTTCAAAAGACTCCGTGCCCACAACTTGAAATTGGCACCTAAGAAATGCTACTTTTTGAGGAAGTCTGTCAAATTCCTTGGCCATATTGTTGACGAGCATGGAGTTTCGACTGACCCAGGCAAAGTTGAGAGCATAAGCAGTATGACTGTGACTGACTTGATGGACGCGGATGGAGTGACACCATCTGAGAAACGTGTGCGATCTTTTCTTGGCATGCTAAATTTTTATCAGCACTTCATCCCAGGATACTCAGCCCTTGCGAAGCCCCTGTTCTCACTGCTGGCTGGTCAGAAACAGAAGAAAGGCCGAAAACCTAGGTGTGCTGTAGTGAGCCGCAGACTAAAATCAACCGACTGGACTACTGACCATGATAGGGCATTTGCTGAACTCAAACAGGCCCTCATAGATTCCGTTGTTTTGGCCCACCCAGACTTTAGTCAACCGTTTTTGCTGTCTACGGACGCCTCGTTGGATGGCCTTGGGGCCGTTTTATCTCAAGTGCGTGAAGGTGACTCAGTGGCTAGACCAATTGCATTTGCTAGCAAGTCCTTAACTCGGTCACAGAAGAACTATCCAGCCCATCGATTAGCGTTTCTTGCACTGAAGTGGTCAGTTTGTGACAAGTTTAGCCACTGGTTGAAAGGCCATGACTTTACTGTGTGGACTGACAATAATCCATTGACTCATATTATGACTAAACTTAAACTTGACTGTTGTGAGCAGCGATGGGTGTCAAAATTAGCCAGTTACAATTTTGACATCAAATATGTGCCAGGCCCAAGAAATATTGTTGCTGACGCTCTCAGCCGTGTCCCTTTTTGCAAAAGTGTCGGTCGCAGACTGGTCAGTGAACCACTTCATGACCTCACCAGAGAAGCTGCTGTTTTGTCTGACACGGCTATTCAACAGACCTTCAGAGAGTCAACCAACCAGCCTGTAATGGCAGAGAAGCAAACACGTCTTGTAGCCACAAATACCCAGTCCCTTCCTATGTCAGCTCAGTCTTTATCCACACAGGAAGTCTCTGCTGTTATCCAGTCACACACTGAATGGGCCTCTGGAGCAAAGACGCGTGCGACAGCCCTTGTGCGTCACCTACCCCAGCTCATTCCTGACGGTTTGCCCAGCCTGCCTGCCTTTACTGCTGGAGATCTCCGTGATGCACAATCTAGAGATAGTACGTTGTCTCGCATTCGTTTTTTTGTTGAGAGGTCTCGGAGACCATCCAGACGGGAAAGAGCACAGGAGTCGAGTCAAGTCCTGAGGCTGCTGAAACACTGGGAAAAGTTTGTTCTGAGTGATGACGTCTTGTACAGAGTGTCACGTGATCAAATTTCAAAGACAAGACGCCATCAGTTTGTTGTTCCTGATTGTCTGAAGACTAAAGTCTTGAAAGGAGTGCATGACAGTGCAGGTCATCAAGGTCAGTCAAGAACCCTGAGCATTGCCAGACAGAGATTTTTTTGGCTGCACATGGACAGAGATGTGAGAGAATACGTTCGTCATTGTCAGCGTTGTATAGTGAGCAAAATGGCCGAGCCAGTAGGAAGAGCTCCTCTTGAAAGTATTGTCACTTCCAGACCACTGCAACTTGTATGCATTGATTTCTGGTCAGCTGAAGATTCGCACAACAAATCTGTGGATGTTTTAGTAATTACCGACCATTTTACCAGACTGGCTCAGGCCTTTGCCTGCAGGGATCAATCAGCCAAACAAGTAGCGAAAGTCCTCTGGGAGAAGTATTTCTGCGTCTATGGATTCCCTGAGAGGATCCACAGTGACCAGGGTCCAAGCTTTGAAAGCGAGTTGATCGCTGAACTTCTACAGTTATCTGGTGTGCGAAAGTCCCATACTACTCCATACCACCCGATGGGAAATGGCAGCATCGAACGTTTTAATCGAACGCTGGGCAATATGATCAGAGCTCTTCCCTCAGAATCAAAGCAAGACTGGCCCAGATGTTTACAAACTCTCACATTCATGTACAATTGCACTGCCCATGAGACAACAGGATATGCACCATTTTACCTGATGTTTGGAAGGGTGCCCCGTCTTCCAGTAGATATCCTGTTTGGAAACATCTTGACTGACCCTGATGTGACCGACTTTGGCAGGTATGTCACGAAGCTGTCTGAGGACCTTAAGGAAGCCATGCTAATTGCTCAAGAGCATGTGACAAAGGAACAGAACAGACAGGCAAGACTGTATAACAGGAAAGCGAAAGGACCGACAATTGAAATTGGAGACCGAGTGCTTGTGGCTAATAAGAAAGAGAGGGGAAAGAGAAAAGTTGCTGACCGATGGGAGTCTATTGTTTACACTGTGACTGAGCTGAATCCCCAAACGCACACATATAAGATACAGGACACTGTCACAGGGCGTGAGCGGACTGTCCATCGTAATCTACTTATGCTGGTGAATTTTCTTCCTATTCAAGATGTGCCACAGTCTTCTCAGTCTGGTCTCTCAATGTCCTCCGTCCAGTCCTCCGTCTCTGTCCATTCCATGGCCTCAGGTCAAGCTACGTCAGAGCACACTCAGACTCAAGTGTCCGTTCAGCAGGATGAGACTCAATGTGGAGTTGATGATGTGCACAGTCTTGTGAGCGTCCCTGAACCTGAAAATTACTCAGATATCCTGCCTGCGTCTTAGGAGAGAACCAGAGAATGAGTCAGTCACCTGAACAACACCCCAAGTCAACAGTCTCCTGAAGGAGGTGCTAGGGAGCCTTCTGCTGACTTTACTAACGACGTGTTGACTGACAAGGTCCCAGATTCACACTCGGAACTCTCTCACGCCTCACTCACTGATGACACTGTTGATAGGGATGACACCTCGACTGTTAGTGGCCATCACACAGTTTTGTCTACAGTTACTTCTGACTCTGTAAGTGACGCTGCACATACTGTTGCACCCACTGAACTGCCTGAGTCTGCACCACACCGCACTACACGTCTGGGTTGTGTCGTTCGACCAGTTAACAGGCTCCTTTACACGATAGCTGGACGAGATGTCACTAGACGACTGCGGCAGAATGTTCAGACTGTATGCAGCGCTGTAGTTCAAGCTCTTAGGGCATAAGTCTCTTTGTTTTTTCTTTTTTTGCAGATCTTTCTAATGTCCTTAGAAGTGCGGTACTAGGTGAACACTTATACCTACTTCTATGTGTATTGACAGTTTTTAGGCAAGTGTAGAATGTGTAAGGCATTCTATAACTGGTGGTTGGTTGGAGAGTTTTTGACGTCGCTCTCTGTCCACCACATCCTTAAAGGATACTTATAGAGTCGGTCTTCTTGTGTATAGTCCCATGACACCAGATGAATCATAGCTATAGTTTGCGAACATGTGTATAATTTTGTCCAGAATTCAGTGGGGGTGGGTGTAACAGAGTTGAAAATGACCTCACTCAGATAAAGTGAATTCTCCCAAAATTTGTATTTTAGCATGTTATTGTAATCCAATGCTTTTTGATGGTTTGTGTAAACCCCAGATGTTGTACCGCATTCACTAAGGTTAAATATGAGGCTGCGCGACTGTTTGTCTATTTACTTTCGCTTTGACACATTTTGGGCATTTGCGCTATCCGTACCTTAGAGCTAGACCATCTCCGCTGGAGGTAAGCAGGCTTTGGGAGCGCTCCGTGAATAATTTGATATTTTAATAAATGAACACGTTTTTCTTTGCAAACTATGGGTTGGATATAAATGTATATAAGTTGTACTAACTAATGCTCTCGAAAAGTAACGATAGAAAGTGATTTGTAAGTGTTTTAACCGAGTTAAAGTATAATTTTGGCGGCAACCACGCTGCGCTGTGCGTCATGGAGAGCATTGTTCTTATTGTGGTTTTTATGCTATTTTAGACTTGTATGCAGTCGCGTTGCAGCAGAAATCTCATGGATTGTTGTTTTATTTGTGAATGCAGGTACGTGGTTTATGTATAATGTAAATGTGTAAGAACTTGGTTATGAATATTGCAAGAGTCAAGAATTTCTATGTTAAAACTATACGATCACTCAGTGCGCTATGCCAGTGCTGTCTGTCCTTTTGTTTGGTTTGTTTTGTACTTTTGTTTACACGGAGATTAATGAGTTGTGCATTTTGATTTCCATGTAAGTTTAGTATGCTATGCAACGCATGAGGTTAGCCAGGAGAAACATTGTTTGCTAGCTCATGCACGAGACAGCTAGACCATCTCCGCTGGAGACTTGTATGCAGTCGCGTTGCAGCAGAAACCTCATGGATTGTTGTTTTATTTGTGAATGCAGGCAATAAAAGCCACTGTTAGGAACCCCTGGTCTGAATCTCTATCACGAACACCTGCACAAGTGAGGGTAGTTACACACACACATTTTTCATTGCGTCGCCTTTAACACCAAAAGGTCTCCTTTTTATCGCTCTTCTGTCATGTAATGTGAATGATTTTTTAAAACAATAAGGTGTAGAAAAAGCTTGTCTTTATTTTAAACACAATATATAAAGAATATATATGAAGAATATATAAAGAAAAATAAAGTGTTTAAAGTGCTACACTGAGCTTAAATTGAACATTTAAAACATTTAAACATTTCCAAATGAAAGTGTTGGTGCTTTTAATGAAACAACTTTCAATGGCTCTACCTCTCTTCATTTGCACTCGTTTTGTCGCGTAGACCAGCGTTTCTCCACCTCTCCTCCTGGAGGACCACTTGTCCTGCATGGTTTAGACCTCTCCCTGCTCCAACACAGCTGGTTTAAATGATCAGTGTTGTTATGAGGCAGCTTCGGGAGCTCATAACGAGTTGATCATGTGAATCAGCTGTGTTGGAGCAGGGAGAGATCTAAACCATGCAGGACAAGTGCTCCTCCAGGAGGAGAGCTTTGAGAAACGCTGGCGTAGACCTATAGGCTGTTATTCTCCCCTTCAAGCTCTCTGGCGCTCAGCCTGCTCAGGTCGCTCGCATTTTTTGAACTGACACTACTTAGAGCAGTGAAAAGGACCACAGCCAATCAGAGGCGAGGACCCGCCCGAGCTCCGTCTCTTATTGGTTTAGACCACGATACCGTCAGGAGAACACAGAGATGCTGCGCGTGCGAAAGAGATTTCAGTGTTCCCCCGAGCAGCATCGGGAGCACCAGCGCCACCTGTCATTTTTTTTAAGTCGCACTCTTAAAAATGTTGGTCGCACTCTCGAGCCCATGATATGGGCTGTACGGTGTATACTGGGTGTGTACTGGGTGTATACTGGGTGTGTACTGGGTGTATACTGGGTGTATACTGGGTGTAATAATGAACAGTACTCATCAGTTGGTTCAGAAAATAAGCCATGACATGACACATGCTGCCATTTTTAAATCCTGGGTGCAGCTTCAGGAAAGTCTTACACCTGTTTAAATGATGATGTAACTTCCTGATCTTCTCCAGGGTGTGATGGGTTGTGTTTTAGAACAGGGCTCTTCATATTTGGTTGGCTCCCACTGGGGTGTTTAGTGTTTTCAGGGGGCACATTGCCCCTCCTGAGTCAACCGTGCACGTGCGCAACTCACATCTATGTGTGAGTCAGATCGGGCAGCAATAGTGTCAGAACCAAACCATCAGGTCCAGGTCCAGCAGGTCTTCCTCATCCCTGAGGGACAGTCTGTTGCACAGCCAGCAGTAACGCAGAACCATTTCATTTCATGTGCTTTATTTTGAACATGTAACAAAAACAACAACACAGAAAACACAAAAAGGATATAAACAAAATAATATTCAAGTGAAATGAATAAACCTGTGCAACAAAATCAATAAATAAATGATCATAAACAACACAAATTAAATATAACATGTTCACAAAGGAGTAGGAGGAAGTATAAACTTATTTAAGCCTACCCTTTCTGCACTACCCATCAATTAATTCATCATATTTATCTTATATACAGTTTATAAACAAGTGTCCATCAGACAAATAACAGTAAATGAAAGGCTAATGGCAGCCGGGACAAATGAGTTGTTGAGTCTATTGGTCCTGCGTGTTGGCAGGTTGTATCTGTGGCCAGACGGAAGCAACTTGAAGCCCTTGGACAGGGGGAGGCCAGGATGAGCCAGGACTGACTGGACATTCTGACATACAGCGTCCTGCGTCCAGCTGTCTCAGTGCAGGTATGTCAGAGGACGTCCTCACAGGAAGAAGACTCAGGAGCTCTGATGAGAGTGCTGACACCGAGCACGTCTAGCTTCAACATTCATATGACTATTTAACATTTATATGTAGGCTCAATATTTACATTTAACATTTATACATTTATGTTACATGTCTGTTGGGTTAGAGGAGTGTGCAGCATGGAGGACAGGCCGAGGGGCGACGGAGAGGGGATGAAAGTGAGGAGGGGGAAGGAGGAGTAAGAATATTAGTTTTTGTTGGTGGGGATATCAATGTGCTCTGTTTCATCTTGTCCTCTTTGTTTTGCTCCTCTGCTTTCTCCTCCTTCCCCTCTCCCTCATCTTTTCCTTTCCCCTTCCTACTTATCCAACTCTTTCTCCATCTTCCTCTCCCTCCCCATCCTCCTTTTCTTTTGCTTTCTCTTTTCAGCCCTTCATTGTTTTCTCCCCCAATTTTGTCTCTACATCCTGCTCCCTCACTTCTCTTCTGCTCCCCTCCACCATTTTCTCTTCTGTCTCCCTTCTCTTCAACTTCTTCTCTTTGGATGAGCCCCTCTTTGTCACCGTCCCCAGTGTGTCCCTTATCTTCATCACTTTCTCTTTCGATGTTCCCTTCCTCTACACCATCTTCTCTTTTGATGTTCTCTTCCTCTTTAACATCTCCTCCTGAGATGTCACCCTCCTCTTTATCATCTCCTCCTTCAATGTCACCCTCCTCTTTATCATCTCCTCCTTCGATGTCACCCTCCTCTTTATCATGTCCTCCTTCAATGTCACCCTCCTCTTTATCATGTCCTCCTTCAATGTCACCCTCCAATTTATCATCAACTCCTTCAATGTCAACCTCCTCTTTATCATCTCCTCCTTCAATGTCACCATCCAATTTATTATCAACTCCTTCAATGTCACCCTCCAATTTATCATCTCCTCCTTCAATGTCACCCTCCAATTTATCATCAACTCCTTCGATGTCACCTTCCTCTTTATCATCTCCTCCTTCGATGTCACCCTCCTTTTTATCCTCTCCTCCTTCGATGTCACCCTCCTTTTTATCCTCTCCTCCTTCAATGTCACCCACAAATTTATCATCTCCTCCTTCAATGTCACCCTCCAATTTATCATCAACTCCTTCGATGTCACCTTCCTCTTTATCATCTCCTCCTTCGATATCACCCTCCTCTTTATCATCTCCTCCTTCGATGTCACCCTCCAATTTATCATCAACTTCTTCGATGTCACCTTCCTCTTTATCATCTCCTCCTTCGATGTCACCCTCCTCTTTATCATCTCCTCCTTTGACGTCACCCTCCAATTTATCATCAAGTCCTTTGACGTCACCGTCCTCTTTATCATCTCCTTCAACGTCACCCTCCAATTTATCATCAACTTCTTCGATGTCACCTTCCTCTTTATCATCTCCTCCTTCGATGTCACCCTCCTCTTTATCATCTCCTCCTTTGACGTCACCCTCCAATTTATCATCAAGTCCTTTGACGTCACCGTCCTCTTTATCATCTCCTTCAATGTCACCCTCCAATTTATCATCAACTTCTTCGATGTCACTCTCCTCTTTATCATCTCCTCCTTCGATATCATCCGCCTCTTCATCATCTCCTTTGATGTCACCTTCCAATTTATCATCAACTCCTTTGATGTCACCCTCCTCTTTATCATCTCCTCCTTCGATGTCACCCTCCTCTTTATCATCTCCTCCTTCGATGTCACCCTCCAATTTATCATCAGTTCCTTCGATGTCACCCTCCTCTTTATCATCTCCTCCTCCATTAGCATCTGTGAGGGAGGTCATGGGGTTCTGGTCTTGCTGGCTGCAGGTTTCATTGATCTCAGACCCCCAAGACGACTCCGAGAGTGGGCAGATGGACATGATGTCAAAGGAGTCCATCACGCTGGATACAAAACAAATAATGTATCAATCAATAAATGAATCAACTGGTGAATAAATCAGTGAATGAATCAATGAATCCACATCAATATGTCTTTATGAATTAAACACCTTGAAGGATCAATCCTTTCTGGTCTAACTTTTATAGTTTTTGCCATTTTGCATATCAGTTATGATATTTTAATCACCGGCTTCATTTTTGTGATTTTGGACACGGAACCACAGCGAGACGCAGCTTTAAAACAGCCACTTATGGTACAACTGAACACAAGCTTGAACCCGCCCTTTAAGCTAAAAAACAAAAAACAAAAGAAGACCTAGTGCCCGAGTTACACTGTGTTCATGATTTCCCATTATCTATGACTTTTAATTTGCACTGGCAGCGTGGTTAGTTGATGGTTACTGCTACCTAGGGTATTTAAATAGGCTGGTCATTCCTGAAAGCCCGGAGACTGGCGACACTCAAGAAACACATCGTAGGAGATGTCGGACAAGGCAGGAACATAAAATAAATTCTGACATGCTAGACTTTATGTCGGGGTGTCGTGGAGCATCCAGACGCCACGTTGCTGTTCTTCCATCATGTCACACTACACGGGGTCAAGACCCCCGTTCGTCGTTCCCAATGTTCATAATCAGGCCTGATGCTGAAACCGTGCCGGCAACGACAGAGTCGTGTCAAAATCGGGCTGAATTCGTGTAGTCTGGTCCCGGCCATCAGATGAGTGGTGACACGTTTCTCCTACTAACTTTGTGTCCAGAATAACTGACGCAACTTTCTGGGATCTCGGGGTAGTTTTAACTTCTGAATATGTGGTGAGATAACTGGGTTTAACTGGACTTTTAAAACATGTCTGACGCTCATATTTACTTGCCCCATAAGACGCTGTTGTAAAGCTGAGGCCAGCGGTGGCCCCGTGTTCAAAACCTTGACAATGTGACAACGAAGTTGGTGAGAAAAATATCACAACTGATATGCACGATGGAAAACTAGAGAAATAAGACCCATGTTATAAAAGAAATAGAATTAGCATTTAAAATGGACATGTATTCACACACACACACACACACACACACACATAGTCACTCACTAGGAGCTGTGGTGGTAGCCCATAGCGAGGTGGGTCATGCTGAGGAAGCGATGTCTCAGAGCTTGGCTGGGGGTGATTCTCTTGGCAGCATCCAGGTTGAGCATTCTCTTGAGCAGATCAACAAATGCCCGGATGTCTTCCTCCTCGTGCTCGTCTGCCCCCTCAGGTCTGCACTGGATTTAGAGACCACACAAACCACAAGTCAGTCAAGTCAAAAGAAAATGCCTGGCTCATGTTAAAGGAGCAAAGTGACGGTTCTCAACTGAGTCATCACTTGTAGAATAAACCGGTACCAGCGGTACCACTTACCTCCAACAGGACATCAAGGGAGCCCAACCTAAACCTGCTGGGGCACCTGGGCGATTTCCCTGTGTCCCGGAAGTACTCCCATGGCAGCTAAAAGAAATAAACATGCGACAAGTCTTTGAAAGCTTTTCAACAGTTTCACTTGTTACTTATCTAATGTGTTTTCTGAGCGGCTGAAGCAGGAAGTTGTTATGATGCACTACCTTGAGCCTCCAGGTTTGATGTTTTGAGTCCCTGGTGAATAAACACCTCGTCCTCAAACCAGCATCCAACAAGTGATCTGCTGGCATGCCTTGTGTCGCCACAATGGCTCTCATCTGGAGAGACAACGCAACATCACGTTAACCCACCTTCAGCTTCAACAATGGGTTGTGAGATTCTGTCTGTGTGATGAAGCAGCTGGTGAGGGACATCAGGTGACTTACCATGTCAAATTCTTTCCAAGAAGGGTAGAGGTTTCTTCCCAAGAACATCGCTGCCATTACACAGCCAAGGGACCACATGTCTATTGCCTCTGAGATGGGGAGGCCCAAGACAACTTCTGGTGCCCTAAAGGTGGGGAGACAAGGACCAAAGACAGCAAACATTACCAAGGACCCACAAAACAAAATCACACATTTGTAGATGAATTCCCCCATCACCCCCACCTGTAATAAAAGACGGTGTAGGGAAGAGTGAAACTGCTTTTCCTAAGCTTGATATAGTTCTGTTTTCTCCATTTGTGTATCCGCTGTATGTCTTAACATGATTTTGTGATTGTGGTGTGCTGTCTTGGCCAGGTCTCCCTCAAAAAAATAGATTTTCAATCTCGAGAGACCTTCCTAGTCAAATAAGGTTAAATAAATAAATGAACAAAAATCAGTACTAAATGTGCTCACCAGCTGAGAATGATCAGCTCTAACATTTCTCCTCATCAGTATGGGAGAATAGCACAACTGTAGCTTCTGGTTTCCAGCAGAACTGCAGACACACTGCTGGACAGTTCAGGTCTCAGTACTACTCACCTGTAACCAATAGGCTGAAGGATGCTGCCACGCTGAACCTCAGAGGAGCGAACAGCCAGACCAAAATCAATCAGCTTCACCCTGAACGGCTGATTGACTTGGTCCACCAGCATGATGTTGTCTAGTTTCAGGTCTGTGTGAATCAGCCCGATGCTCTTCAGAGCTTTGAAGGCGGTGGCCAGCTGGAGACGGAGAGGCAGAAATAAGAGATGACTCTCCACACTCACACATTGGCAGAGTTTTGAATGTTGGGCACCGTGTCATATTCTGTCATTCATTTTCCTAGTAGATTCAAGGTGTGCAAGACGAACAACCCGAGAGTTTAACGTGTCACTGTACCTGTACTGTGATGGGACGAATCTCATTCAGAGACAGAGGTCTAAAGTGCGTCTGTCTCATGTAGTCGAGGAGACTCATGTGTAGCTGTTCAAACACCAGACACGTGAGTCCGCGATAGAAAAAGCCTTCATGGAAGCGGACGATGTTATGAGTGTCTGGATCAAGACTGCTGACTACTTTCAGCATGGCCAGCTGTGGATACACAAGTTAGAGAGGTTCATACAAAGCACTTATACCAAATATAAATACTTATACCAGCTGTTCACCTCATACATTTTGATGAGACAGGTTTTTTTTGTTTGTTTTGACATTTTTCCTTCTTTTGCTCCCTGGTTGTATTTGGCCGATTACCCCACACTTCCCGAGCCGTCCCCGTCACTGCTCCGCCCCCTCTGCCAATCCGGGGAGGGCTGCAGACTACCACATGCCCCCTCCAATACATGTGGAGTCGCCAGCCGGTTCTTTTCACCTGGCAGTAGCCCCGACCGACCAGAGGATGCGCTAGTGCAGTGACCAGGACACATACCCACATCCGGCTTCCCACCTGCAGACACGGCCCGTTGTGTCTGTAGGGACGCCCGACCAAGCCGGAGGTAACACGGGGATTCGAAGCGGCGATCCCCGTGTTAGTAGGCAACGGAATAGACCACTACGCCACCCGGCGCCCCTGAGACTAAATATTTTAGCAACAAAAACAGACGTTAAAACAACGTTTTAGTCAGCCTGCTCATTATTTTGTAGGCTGCAGTCTTTACCTCCTTCTCAGCCTCCACAGCATACTTGCTCTTAGTTTTTAGGATCTTAACAGCCACGGTCTCTTTTGTGGGTAGTTTGAGACACTGGGCCACTTGTCCAAAGCAGCCCTCTCCTAGGAAGCTCTGCAGCAGGTAGTAGGAAGTACTGCTGGGCAGAACATAATACTGAAATTCCTTCACGTCTGAGCTGGATTTCTCTGATGAAACTCATTCTGGTTTCATAAATCAAACAATCTGCAGTTTACACGTTATACGTCTTCACTCGTTCACCTCCACATGCGAAATGGTCAGTTTCCACATGAGCCGGCTTTATATAGGCTGTCTCACTAATTCTAGAATCCATCCATCAAAAGAATTCCGGAACCTGTCAGCAAGAAAATACAACCAGGGACCAATAATGCAGATATATGAAATGAACAACTATTGACAATGAGCTGCTAAATTATTTAATAATTGCTGCTCATATTGTTTGTTTGTTTGTTTTGTTGTGGTTTTTTTTGTTTTTTTGTTGTTTTGGTTCAGTTTTTCTGACATTAAAACATAATATTTCACCACAATGATAGAAAGATAGATAGATAGATAGATAGATAGATAGATAGATAGATAGATAGATAGATAGATAGATAGATAGATAGATAGATAGATAGATAGATAGATAGATAGATAGATAGATAGATAGATAGATAGATAGATAGATAGGTAGGTAGGTAGATAGATAGATGCCTAATTGTCCTTACTTAATGAATTTTGTTACCACACAGTCTGTGCAGCCAAATACAAGTTCATCACATCAGAAAACAAGTTTATCTTCATACTTACACATACAGTATGTGTATTGGGGGGGGGGGATTTTGTCCTTCTTTTTCTCCCTAATTGTATTTGGCCGATTATCTAATTTATCTTTGGTCAGTTATCTAACTGTATCTAACTATGGACGTATGTATTATGTATACAGTATGTCACATACTGTATACATAATACATACGTCCATAGTTAGATACAGTTACACAGCTGTTACACACAACAGATGTGTAACTGTATTAATGGCCATGCACAGTTATATGTTGTATGTTGTGTGTAACACAACATGTAACTGTGCATGGCCATTAATGAGACACATGGACGAGCGTTGTCACCGGGGTACTTTATTTAAAGCTGCTGTGGCAAAGGGGACAGAACTTCAGTCAAAGCAGGCTTTTTCCCCCCAGGATGTCGGCCTTTATCTGCTAGCAGATGGGAGGAATGTGAAGAACGGGTTGAGGGGCATCAACAGCTCACGCTGCATCAACAGCAGCATCCCATCCCAGATACCAAGTTACAGCAGCCACCCTGCCTACCTTGTTATACAGCAAGAGCTCTACAGCCACCACACAGAGACGCACCCACAAGAACGGCCTGACGCCAAAAACTACTCCTGTATGTCTCTCTCTCTCTCTCTCTCTCTCTCTCTCTCTCTCTCTCTCTCTCTCTCTCTCTCTCTCTCTCTCTCACTCACTCACTCACTCACTCACACACAGACACGCACACGTTTCCTAATTTTGTTGGATAAATGTTTCAAATCCACAATTTCTTTGGGTCCAAGTCGTGTCTCCTCCTCTAAACATCAAGCATGGGAAACAGAAAAGGGAATTCTTAAGCTCCACTTGCCGTTAGCCAGTTCTTTCGTTGAAACCAAGTAACACAAACTTAGATTTTGTCATTTGCCCTTTTGTGTTATTTGGACATCGTTTGGACGCTGTTACACCAGTCTTTTCGCTTTCAATTTTTCCTCTAAAGACACTGAAGAAAATGGATGATAAATTAAATATCCACCTCCTTCATGCTAACACTCACACACATGCACAGAATAGTCAACAAACTTTCACCTGCACCTACCAGCAATCGGGTGAAACGTTTCAAGTTGTACACATCAAGTTACGTCCACAATTATGAGGACTCATCCTCATAACATGCCATTGTCAATAGCACGCGCCAACAAACAGGAAATTGGTATGACCGCTGCAGTACAAACCGGAAGTCAGTGGACTACAGCTATGCACAGAGCCTAGTGGGAAGCCGGATGTGGGTATGTGTCCTGGTCGCTGCACTAGCGCCTCCTCTGGTCGATCGAGGATCCTGTTCGGGGGGAAGGGGAAACTGGGGGGAATAGCGTGATCCTCTCACACGCTACGTCCCCCTGGTGAAACTCCTCACTGTCAGGTGAAAAGAAGCGGCTGGCGACTCCACATGTATCGGAGGAGGCAAGTGGTAGTCTGCAGCCCTCCCCGGATCGGCAGAGGGGGTGGAGCAGAAGAGTGGGGTAATTGACTGGATACAATTTCGGAGAAAAAGGGGGGGGAAATCCAAAAAAATAAAATCCCCAAGTAAGGCGAAAGAGAAAGCTTATGCTCAGACTATGGAAATACTACAATCCCATTTCTCCCTGTAACCCACTGTGATATCTGAAAGATATGGCTTTCACAAAAGAAATCAAGTGGAGAGGAGACAACAGCACAGTATATCGCAGATCTGAAAAAATAAACTGTCAGAGCACTGTGAGTTTTGAGCTTATCTGCAGGATGCATTGAGGGACAGGTTGGTCTGCGGCCTCAACACCAAGTATATACAGAAGAGACTACTAAAAGAAGCTGCCCTTACCTACCAGAAAGCGGTGGAAATCGCCATCTCTATAGAGACGGTGGCAAGGGAGTCCCAGCCGCTTTCCAGCTCCATGAAGGTGAATGCCACATCCCTCATCAACTCCAGGGAGGACATGCACCCGGAGTGGTAGTTCAAATCATACTGAAAGTGACTGCTTCTACAAAGATCAGATCTGCCACCGCCCTGATAAGAAAGGCCACCTTTCACGCACATGCAAAGAGAGAAGCAGGGAAATAAAGCAGCAAACACAGTGAGGGAGAAAAAGGAAAAGGAAGGAAAATTCAAAGACAGGTTAATAAGCTGGACACTAGTGCTGAGCCGAGTGACACTGATACGACACTCAGACGCTGAATTAGCCCTGAACATGGTAGATGTAGCTAATGATGGGATGTGGAGAAGAAATGTCATACAGCGGGACAATCCAGCCTCTTCTGCAATCTGGGTCAGGCCAGAAATAGAGGGGCAAACAGCAGAGATGGATCTAGACACTGGGGCAGCAGTCTCCCTTATTTCAGAGAAGCTGAAAGTGCCTACAACAGCTCTTGGTGATTTCCCCAGTTCAGTGAATGGGCCAACCCCATCGTGCCAATCACAAAGAAAAAGGGGGTGTGTGCATCTGCAGGGATTTTAAAGTAACCATCAACCCCATCCTCTGTGCTGAACATTATCCCATCCCCCAGATAGAGGACTTGTTTGCTTCTTTAGCGGGGCACTAGGGTTTCAGCAAACTTGATCTCTCAGGTGCCAGTCCGGGAGAGCTCCCACAAATACCTCACCATCACAACATACAAGGGAATGTTCCGTTACAACCGGCTGCCTTTAGGAATAACGTCAGCGCCCTCTGTCTTCCAGCGAGTCATGACCAAGTTGTTCAGGGGATCCTCAATGTGCACTCTTTTCTGGATCACGCCCTAGTAACTGAATGTGATGACACTGATCACCTGAAAAACAGTGCTGAGTCGCTTGGAGAAACTTGACCTCTGGGTGCAGCATGAAAAGTGTGAGTTTTTAAAAAGCTCACTGGAATACCTGGGACATATCGATGCCACAGGCCTCCACAAATCCCCAGAGGCCCCTGCCCCAATGAATGTAAGCCAGTGCCGCTCTTTTCTGGGATTAATAAACTATTATGGCAGATTTGTTCCAAACATGGCAACAAAACTCAGCCCCTTGCAAGCATTGCTACACAAGGGGGCACAATGGAAATGGTCTCTGGAGTGCGAAAAAGTGTTCTGTATGGCAAAAGAACAGCTCCTCTCAGAGAGAGTACTGACTCATTATGATCCCCAACTGCAGATCAGACTAGCATGTGATGCCTCGCCTTATGGCATGGGCATGGTGTTTTCTCATATGATGTCTGATGGTCAAGAGAGACACATGGCGTTCACCTCCAGAACCTTGAGCAAAGCAGAGCAAAACTATGCTCAAATCGAAGGGGAAGCCCTTGAAATATTTGGTGTATGCAAATTTCCTGCATATCTGTATGGGTGTCATTTCACCCTACTTACTGGCCACCGGCCACTGACAACAATATTAAGCCCCAGCAAAGCTATTCCGTCTGTCTATGGCAGCTGCTAGGCTTCAACGATGGGCCCTTGTATTAACAGCTCACAACTACACGATTCAGTACAGGAATGATCATGGCACGTGATCACATGTGATCATGGCAGTGCGGATGGCCTGTCATGCCTGCTGCTGCAGGTAGCACACAAGGACAGACCAGGTTCAGTGGATACAGTGGTGATACAGCACCTGGACTCCCTGCCTGTATTCTTCACAGACATTCACAAAGAAACAAGGTATGACCCAGTGCTCTCTCAAGTGGTGGACATGATTTTGTCAGGGCAGTTTCCTGTGGTGAAAGGGCAGGACACTGCCTTGACACCCTTTTACTTAAGGAAAGATAAGCTCACAGTGGTCCAGGGGTACCTTCTGTGGGGCAACCGGGTAAATGTGCCCCCAAAATTGAGACAATTACTGAAAGAGCTGCATCTGGGGCACCCGGGAGTGGTTAAAATGAAAGCCATTGGTCGTAGTTACATCTGGTGGCCGGGGATTGACGCTCAGATTGAACAGCAGGCCAAAGTGTTTCGTTCATGTCAATGCAGCCAGAAGTCTCCCAGTCTCTCCCCACTGCATTCATGGCCATTGCTGGGGACGCCATGGCAGAGAATCCATGTGGAATTTGCTGGTCCTTTGGATGGACGTATGTTTCTGGTTGTGGTGGATACTCACTCTTAAGCAGCTGGAAGTGCAGCTGATGGAATCTGCCACAACCTCGAGCTCACCATGCAAGCAGAGGACTGGGACTCCCCACTTCCCAAAGACATGGAGACTAAGTGGACTAGATGGAGGAAGTCGCTCCAAGACTTAGAGGCGCTCCAAATACTGTGCCCTTACACATCTTTCTCCACCACAGGCACACAAAGAAGAGAATTCTGCGTCTTCGCAGACGCATCAGTGAAAGCGATTGCAGCTGTAGCCTACATCAAGGTGATAAGCCAAAAAGAACAAACTGAAGTTGGTTTCGTCTTTGGAAACGCGACGTTGGCCCCCAGGCCTGGCCTAACGATCCCAAGACTGGAACTGTCTGCGGCTGTACTCGCAGTGGAGCTCGCCGAGCTGATAGTCACATAGATGGATGTGACATTTGACAACATACTACACGGACAGCAATATTGTACTAGAATACATCCACAACCAGTCAAGGAGATTCTATGTGCATAACAGGATTCAGCGTATCCGTCATCATCCTGTCCTAGCCAATGGAAGTACGTCTGTTCCAACCTGAATTCTGCCGACATTAGATCAAGATCGGTGCCACCAGCCATCCTTAGCAGCACAACGTGACTTACAGGACCAGATTTTCTTCGGAACACATCTTTTTATCCATATGAGCCACAAGAGATTTACGACCTCATCGACCCTGCCTCTGACACTAAGGTGCATCCTCAGGTGACTACAAATCTCACGCATGTTTCCAGAGGTGTGGTACACCCTCAACGCTTTGAATGCTTCTCCATGTTTAGCACTCTTGTCACTGCTGTGGCTCACCTGATCTAAGTAGCTCGCACCTTCACATTACATTACATTACAGTCATTTAGCCGACGCTTTTATCCAAAGCAACTTACAATAAGTGCATCATTTAACGTAGGAAATCAGGAGAACTACTAGTCATCAGATGTCATAAGTGCATCTAAACAAGCATCTAAGAGCAAAACCAGTGCTAAAGTAAAAACGCAAGAAAGAGATTTTTTTTTAATGAGTGAATACAATAAATGCTGAGAACAAGTAACAGGGTAGTAGTTCTTGACGAAGTGAGGTTTCAACCTGATGGGCAGCGACTCTGCTGTCCTGACATCAGTGGGGAGTTCATTCCACCACTGTGGGGCCAGGACAGAAAAGGGCCTTGACTGGGTCGATCGGCAGCAGGGGCCTCTGAGCGACGGGGCAACCAGGCGTCCCGAGGCAGCAGAGCGAAGTGGTCGGGCGGGGGTGTAGGGCTTGACCATGGCCTGGAGATAGGAAGGAGCTGTTCCTTTCACTGCCCTGTAGGCTAGCACCAGAGTCTTAAACTGGATGCGAGCAGCTACTGGGAGCCAGTGTAGGGACATGAGAAGGGGAGTTGTGTAGGAGAACACCAGACGAGCTGCAGCTTTCTGAACAAGTTCCAGAGCTCTGATGGCCGACGCCGGGTCGCCAGCAAGGAGGGAGTTTCTGTAGTCCAGCCGGGAGATGACCAGAGCCTGGATGAGCACCTGTGCCATCTCGTCGGTGAGGAATGGGCGAATCCCCCTGATGTTATAGACCCGCTTTGTCCAAGACAAATGTCACGGGTGGCACATCTGTCGTCCTACAGAGGAAGAGCTGATAAAGGCCAAAGTGTGGATTGTGAAGAGCGTCCAGAATGAGTGCTACGCAGAAGAGCTCAGGTGCATAGCCTCGGGGTCCAACATCTCACCCTCCCTGAGCCTGTGGAAGTTGCACCCCGTCATAGACCATGACACACTTCTGAGAATAATAAGTCGCATAGGACGGTCGAGATTGGCCATGGACGAGAGTCACTCTATGATCATTCCTCGCCAGCACCATCTGGCAGCCCTTCTGGTGCACCATTATCATGAAGCCGTGAAACACCAGGGGAGGCATTTCACTGAGGGTGCTATTCGAGCTGCTGGATTCTAGCTGGTAGGTGCAAAATGCGGTATCAGTAGTCTACTTTTGAAATGTATCACCTGTACGAAGCTGCAGGGAAAAACAGAACATCAGGAGATGGCAGACCTACCATCCGAACAACCGTAAGTAGCACCTCCCCTCACCTACGTAGGTGTCGATGTGTTTGGGCCGTGGGACATTGTGTCACGTCGCACAAGAGGAGGACATTTCAACTCTAAACGGTGGGCTATGATGTTCTCATGCATGTGTTCGAGGGCAGTACATATTGAAGTGATCGAGGCAGTTAGTGCCAGACGCTTCATCGATGCTTTAAGAGGGTTCTTCACAGTCTGGGGCCCTGCAAAACATACGATCTGACTGTGGCACAAACTTTGTCGGCGCCTCCATAGAGCTGCAGATGGACAATACAAGTCTGAGCTTCAATAATGTGGAGAAGTACCTGAGCACAGAGAACTGCACCTGGGTGTTTAATACATCCCACGCGTCCCACATGGGTGGTGTGTGGGAACGTATGATTGGCATCGCCTGTCATGTTTTGGACTGCATGAATGATGCTTGACCAGAAATAATCCCGTCTGACACACTAAGTTCTGATCAGTGGCACCGGCAGCCGTAATCCTGTACGCACCTTGCGCTATTAGCCAGCGACTTTAACACCAATCATCGGCCTTCAAATGTATTTGCGTCAAACGGCGTGAGTGGCCAAAAAAAAAAAAAAAAGCGAACAAAATCTTTAAAAAAATGTACACACGGTGCGTACAGGATTATGGCTGCCGGCGCCACTGGTTCTGATAACACCATGGCTGAAGTAGCAGCAATCATGAACACCAGACCTCTCATCCCAGTGGCATTGGATCCAGAATCACTCTCATT
Organism: Lampris incognitus; assembly: GCF_029633865.1. Classification (NCBI taxonomy): domain Eukaryota; kingdom Metazoa; phylum Chordata; class Actinopteri; order Lampriformes; family Lampridae; genus Lampris; species Lampris incognitus. Next base: position 59,633,284 of record NC_079217.1, read on the forward strand.
CTCACCCCAGCAATGCTCATGACCCTCAAAACAGGGTCTGCACCTCCTCCTGCTCCGGGACACGTCAAAGAAGCAGATCTCTTCAAAGATGAGTGGAAATGGGTTCAAAGCCTGGCTGACACCTTTTGGAACAGGTGGAGGCACAAATACCTCAAAACGTTACAGCTTCACCACAAGCGGCAAGGGAAAAGGTCAAACCTTCAAGAAGGGGACATCGTTCTTCTGAAAGACAATCAGGTGAGAAGAAATGAATGGCCCATGGCCGTCATCACAAAAACTTTTCCAGGAGGATATTGCGGAAAGTTTAAGCACAAGTCGTCAAAGGTGGAACTAAAAATACTTTCTCTCGTCCTATTATGGAAGTAGTCCTGCTTCTGTCTCCAAAGACTGGTTCTTGTTTGTTAACGTGGGCAGTGGCACCCCCAGAAATTTGTCATAGGGGTGGCCAAATGGGGCCACTGAAAATCTTGGGGTGGCACACCAAAACCAAAAGGCATGACTGCATTTCAGGAATTCTGTTATGCTGTTGTAGTATACTGTATTGGCTAGTTGAAAACTGTCAATATGAGAGTAATGCATGTGGGCTCTTTAGGTATGACAAGTAGGTTGTACATTTAGGCAATGTTCCTTGTGTTTTGGTGCTCTTGGGTAAACGCAGCTGTAGGACGAAGCAGCATTTATCTTTAAGATATCAATAAGGTAATGAATTGGGGTAAGTTACAAATTTATTGTTCGTACCATATTGTTTTTCGATTTCTTAAAGATCACTTTCATGTTAGTAAGCTAACATATGATAGATGAGGTAAATATTGATTGTCATATCTAAACCGTTTTTGATGGTTTATTGAGCACTATTTGGGGAAAAATGTATACACATTATTGAACATAGATCATTTTAGTATTTAAAATACGAGTGGACGGGATAATTGATTGGATAAGCTTTACTGCCTCGCGAAACATTGCGGGGTATATGCGAGCCATGGCGCATGTAGCAGACCCAAAAAGCACTTCTTATATGATGTAATTTATGGAGTCGAGGAGTCGATTCCATCGATTCTCATATTCTAAACCAGAGTCGGAGTCGATTCCAAAAACTTGAGAGTCGTGCACCCCTATAGCAAGCTAGAAACAGAAGCTGCTCAGCTGCTGTCAGAGGCAGACTGTGCATGAGGGAGGGAGTGTGACGCAGTGATGTACGATCGAAAGCGGCTGGCTGCCTGGCTACGCATTTTCTTTGACATGAATTATTATGAAAAATATACATTGTTGATTTAAATGAACAGCACCTAATGTAAAATATCAGATAGAAGCATATTATGCATATTCTGCATATGCGACTCGTGGCTGGGGAGGGCCAGGGGGGGGCAGGGATAGTATCAGGGTGGCCGTGGCCACCCCTGGCCACCTCTTGAGGGCACCACTGAACATGGGATCTGTAAAGATCCCAAGCATGGAGTGTTCTGCCCCTACAAAGGTAGCTTAATATGTTTAAATTGTTTATTTTGTGTAGTAGTACCACCCTGCGGTAGTTCATGTACAAGGTCGTTTCTTGCTTGTTTAATTCCTGTGTGAGACAGACTTTAGCAACCGTGCTTCCGGAAGTAAACTCATTGTTCACCATATGCACTGCCATCGGTCATCAGCTCTTCAGTTTAAACGCCGTTCTTCTATATTCTGCTCCTTTCACAAGATTCTCAGTAAACTTCATACAAATCGATACCCTTGCTGTGGAGTTTTCTTGGGAGTGTTTTTCTGGTTGGATAGTTAGCGTCATCGGCTAACGAGGCCTACACAGTCATTTCCAAGCAAATGAAATTAATGCTGCGTCCCAGGCACCTTCAGAAATAGGGAAATATCTGATATCCCATTTGAAATAGTATGATGGAAGTGAGTCCCGGCTTGAATTCAGCATGTCACCAATCTTAATCCATGCAGTGTTTAGTAATTTGCATTTTTGTGTTAACTATAATGTTTGGCAGAGATAGAAAGAATGAAAAGAAAGGGACAGGTGAACATTCAGTGGTTTTTAGCCAAAAATACATCCAGCCAGCCAGCCGGCCAACATTAGTCAGAGCAGTATCAGAGCAGAGAGAGAGAGCAACAGAATCCAGCAGGAGTCAGCCAAGAGCAGGGCAACTCCAACTGCTCTTCACCAGGCCAGATACATTTAGGCACAGCAAGATAATGACAACAGGTAAAAAAATAACTGCATTCTATATAACATGACACTGAAGTCCACAAATGGACATACTGATGTGAGATTATTTAAGCAAATGCCTGATTTCTTGTACCTTATGGTGGCTAGGCTGAGCAGTGCATGCCCATGTCTACCAGAGCTTTCACTGAATGTTTCAAGCATTGAGTTGTTTCCTAAATTTTTTTACTAATAGTTGTGATGGTATAGTTGTTAGATGGCATGGTTTTAGCTGAATACAAGCATAGGTTTTTGTGACGTGTATTTGTCTTTTAGCTACAAACTTGGATGACTCGGATTCAGATGAAGACAGCCAGAGTGAGGTGGGAGCAGAACCATCGTCTCCAGAACCTCTCGTCTCAGAGTCAGCAAGCAGTTATGCTGCTGCTGTAAGACCTGCTGGCAAGCTATTGTTTTCATACCGCTATTTTAGTGAGCGGAATATAAATTAGATAGGATACTTCTGGATCAACGTTTAGGTAATTACTGTTTGTGTATGTCATGATAACAGTCGGGTTATGGAAAAGGACGTGCATTAAAATTTGAGTAAGAGTTAAGTAAGTCTTATTTCATTGGCTTCTTTCCAGACATTTCCCGGTATGTTTTCTATGCACCCTAGTTTAAAATGAAATAAATATGAAAATTCAGAATGTTTCTTTCTTTTCTAAGCTTTTTTTTAAGTACACAATGAGCTTGAACAAGGCACAATTTGCAAAATATATTCAGTGATGTCGGTCTTTGCTCAAAGCTATAGAGCCAACAGCAAACAAGGAATGACCGGTGAAATGTTTAAACACCTCACTGAATAAAGAATTGTGCATGGATGTTGGACATATTCTTGGCCCCTCTGTGTAGAACGTGGCCCCTTTTGCTGGTAATTCATATAATTTGTCCAACTCCAGGTATAATTTCATGTGGTTATTGTTAATATACATAAAAGTCTGTTGTACCAGTCGCTATTTTAGTTGGATTACATAACTTGATTTGTTGTCTATTGATGTCCTTGTGTACCTTGTACCTTGTCCTTGTGTACCTGCCTTGCTGTGGCGGAGAGGCTTGCACGTCCTTACGATCCCGAGAGCTATGCCAGCGGGGGACTAGTGCCCCTGGCAGGTGCAACCAAGATGGACAGTCTTAAACACTGACCCCTTATAGTATCTTATCTGAAAACACAGTCCTCCCTATAACTGGTGGGAAGTGTACCTCTATTCTGTCTCTCTGAGCATCTGGGTTCAGGGGCACATTCACTGTCTACATCTGACTCATCACTCTCATCTGACCCTTCTTCTGATGTTGCCCCCATCACCACTACCTCTTTTTGAGCTAGTATATCCTCTGGTACTACTTGGTCTACTACTCCATACCCCACTACTGTGTTTGCGTTAGGTGCATTTGTGGTGGCTGGAACGCAGACTATATCAGTGTACTCAGTATCAGACTCTAACTGTTCTCCAGATGTGTGCCTAGATAGAGGTTCTCTTGCCAGAGACTGAAATGTGCAGTGCTTGAGCTGGTCTCTGTGCACAACTTTTGAAGGACCCCCCTGTTCCGGGCGAATGGTTAATACAGATATGTCTGAGTGGTTCTGCTTCACTACAAGGTAAGGTATGGATTCCCACTTATCCTGTATTTTGTTTCTTCCACTAGGCTTGTGGTTGCGGAGTAAAACCCCGTCACCAGGTCTCAAGAGCACTCCACTTGACTTGCGATCATAAGCTACCTTCCGTCGTCTTGAGGCTTCTTGTGCTGCTGAATTAGATACTTCCACAGCGGTCCTCAGTCGTTCATGGTGATTCCACACCCAGTCATCCAGGTTCTCTGTATCATTATCATCATCAAGATCCTTCCCTCCGAGAAGATCCATGGGCAACCTTGCATCCCTCTCAAACATCACGTAGAATGGCGAATAGCCCGTGGAGGAGTGGACACGGCTATTGTATGCCATAACCAGTTCTGGAAGGTGTTCTTTCCAATCCCTTTTCTGTTCAGGAGGTAATGTCCGCAACATGTCATGCATAGTCCTGTTGAACCTTTCACACTGGGAGTTGCCCTGGGGGTGATAGGGACTGGTCTGGCTTTTGGCTATGCTGTAGACATTGCACAGTTCCTTAATGACACCTGCTTCAAAACATCGCCCCTGATCAGAATGCCAATGGGCTGGACGTCGTTGGTCATTGTTGTCCAGTGGTAACCCTGTCTCATGTCTTCAAGGGTACTCCGCTCCCCAAAATGCCCTCTATGCTCATGCTGACTCTCATATTTTTTATGTTTCAGGGATTCGGGGACGACTAGCTGCCACACCTCCTCCCCATCTCTTCGATGTAAAATACACCGCCACAACACCCCATGGCGTATCTTGAGTCGTTCAAACTGTCTGACCAGTCGTTTCAGTTTTGGCTCCATGGCACGCTGTTCCGCAGGACTCGGCTTGTTACCTCTTTTCACAGCACTGTAGATGGGTCCGATATTGGGATAACTCTTTTGCTGCTCTTCAATCTCACCCCAGCTGTTTCCACCGATTCCCTTTCTGATCGATGCTTGCACTGCAACTCGTACAGCCGGTTCACTTTTTTCTTTATTCTCACTCGGCCACAAGCATGTGCGCACTTCCTCTGTACTCATCCATATGAAGTCTTTCCCTGTGTCTTCTTCTTCAGGCTCTTCCGTGGATGGAAGTCTTTAAAGGGCGTCTGCGTTTGTATTCAGCCGTCCTGGTTTGTAGCTGACCTCAAAGTTGTACTCTCCCAGCTGTGCTACCCAGCGCAGCTGAAGCTCACTTACGACATTCATGCCAACGATGCCAGGAAGCTCCTTCATCGCTTGCACATCCTGGTTGGTGTCGGTTAGCACAAAGACGCACTTCCCGTGCAGTGTCTTCCCCATACACTCTATGTCCGTTTCCAAGCATCCTAGGACACGAATGTCTCACCCATTCGCTGTAGTGAGCTTGACCCAGTTGGCTGATGACAGTGTTCTCTCTCTAAAGTGCTTTCTGAAGTGGGATTCGGTAATGGTAGTCACTTCTGATCCCGTATCTAGGAGACAATTTGTCTTCACACCAGCTATCTTCACTTCAATGGTAAGACAATCTCCGAAGGCGCTTTCTTTAAGGGTTTCAGCTACCTCATCAGTGACCCACTCAGCTGTGCGACTCCCAATTACGGATGGACCAGGGTTCTTCTGCACATCCTCTGTAGGGCCTTGGTGTGCAGCCTCATCTGCCCCCGGGGACCGCCTGGGGGTAACCACTCTTCTCCCTGTTCCTCTGGTCTGTAGGCAACGTCGACTTATATGACCTGGCTCTCCACAGGTGTAACAGATTTACCTTCCCTCGCTGTCCTTTTGAGGTGGCTTCTTATGATCGTTCTGCTGAGCCTTGACTTTCCCACTGCTGTGTACTGCTTTAAAGAGTTCTTCCTGGTGAGCAGAAATCTTCTGTATAGCGTCATGGCGCATCTCCAGCGTAAGAGCGGATGAAGTGTCATCTGCTGCCACTGTGGCATGTATGGCCCCTCTGCTACGAGTACTGTTTCTCAGCTCGCGTTTTGCTTGCACTTCCTCCTCCTCAGACCAGGAGATAGCAGCCTGCATCAGCTGGGCAAAAGTCAGGGTCTGGTCCTCTTTAAACTTCCTCTTCATCTCGCATCTTAGGAAGTCGTCTCTTAGCCCCAAAACCAACTGTTCCTTTAATACCGTGTCAGCATCAGGGACACGGCTGGGCTCTCTGTGCTGGATTTGGTCTAGCGTTTCTTGTAGGTCATATGCATAGAAACGTACTGTTTCTCCTGACATTTGTTTTCTGTCATAGAATTCCTTTAGCCTTGTGCCAATGGAGACTTTATCACCACAAGTCTTCCAGAGGACTTCAAAGATCTTGTTGACATCTCTCTTTTCCTTTAAGCATGAACTTCACAGTTGCTCTTGCTTCATCTTTTAAGTGCTGTTTGACGAGTTCCACACAATCCTCTTCAGATACTTTCATGACCCGGAATGCAGGCTCCATGGATGTAACCCATTCTTTAATGTTAAGTTCATCATGCTTTCCAGAGCACCCGCTGAAGTCTTGGAGCTTGCGATCTCGACGGATATAGATAGTGGCAGGGGTGTTTGGAGCAGCAGCCTGTTGGTCAATAACAGCTTTTGCCAAAGCAAGGGGTTCTCTTTGCTCCGATCTGGCCTGTTGCATTGCTCCGGACTGCTCTTCGAGCCTCCGCTGCATCTCTTTAAACTGCATTCTTAGTTCGTCCAGCTCTTCAGACATTTTTCAGCTCTGGCCTGGGACCGGTGTTACTAACTCGGGTTCTACTAAAACTTAAGCAAAATAATCCTATCCTGTTCGTGACGTCAAATATGTAGCGGGCATAATAAGCCACGCCTTGTAGGGGTAGTAATAGCACTTATTTACCTTGAAAGATTAGGTTAATGAAGGGATCAGGGTCCCCATTCCCAATGCAATTAGTCTCAGTACTTATGTGGGTAAGTATGTGGATGCCTGTCCTGCTGAACAGAGTGGTTAGTACCTTACACCCTGTAAGATATCGTGAGGTGGGCTTCACACTAAGGTATTTGACACGGCGGCCCTGACATGTAGAGTGTATGCTGTGCTATGGGTCCAACTCAGCATAACCCTCCCTCCCCAGAACCAACAGGACAGTTGAGACGCCCCTACTCCAAGGTAAGTACACAACTCCAAAATACTTATAAACCCTCAGGTAAGTATTGTAATAAGCCCTAAACTCCAAACACAGTGAAGATGAATCAATAGGCAAGAACAGTTTAGTATTAATTGAATGTAATACTATAGGATGACAATAGCAAAAAAATAAAATATAAAATGCAAAAAAACAGAGTTTGACTTTCTTTGTATACACAGTATCTCTTGGTATACACCATGTCAACACAACCTCAGATGAGAAACTCACTCTAAATGTTGAGTATCAAAACCAATGAATGATCGAACATAAACAGTGATGTTCGGGTTTTTTTTAACACAGTCTAGTAATGACTAAAAACGAAATTGCAACAAATACCAGTCTGATGGATCCTGGGCACACGAGATGAGCCGCTGGAGAGACGCCTGTACGGCAGGGCAAACCACGTGACGTGCGTGTAGTCTACGTGACTCGCTGTAGAAGTTAGATGGCGCCAACAGCAATGCAATGCGTTCAATGTTCACACTGCTCTTGAAATAACTTCCACTCAGGCAAGCAATCTTCCGTCACAAAACTAGAAAAACACGACTGTCCTCCGAGTCCTCGTCTCAGCATCCAACAGTTCATCCGAACACGTGCAGTCCCAGTATTGAGAACTAACGAGCCGCTACGACCAGTGAGCTAGCTAGCTTCACTGACAAATAGACTAACGTTAGCACTGTAAACTACTAATAACACACATTAGCCCCTAGCTAACGGGTCTGACCCTTTAGCCGAGCGGTTAGTGATGTCGCCTTGTGGTGCAGTACACCCCGTATCGAATCCCACACCGGGCAAGAAAATAACCGGTTACATTGCTGGCAGCGGTGGGATCCGGAAGTGTGCAGATCCTCAGAAGTCTCTTCGGAGCGCGGGAATAACAAAGCACGAGGGCGTGCTTCCGGGGAGGGTGACGACTGTAAACTACTAATAAGACACGTTAGCCCCTAGCTAACGGGTCTGACCCTTTAGCCGAGCGGTTAGTGATGTTGCCTTGTGGTGCAGTACACCTCGTATCGAATCCCGCACCGGGCAAGAAAATAACCGGTTACAGCACTATAGGCTTATCCAGTGCGGTGCTAAGCTAGTGCTGGAGATAGTCCAATCACTAAACACTAATGTCTACTACTGTCTGTCTAGAATCCTCTTCGTGCCTCATGCACACTACAACAATGGCAAATGTTCCTCTTAACTCACGGCACCGACGAAGCACTGACTTCCACATCCTCAGTCCATGACCATTTCAAACACTCCATTGCTAGTCGGGGGGAATTCAAGCTAGCTGGTGGTCACTCGCAGCCTCCAAGCAGCACACCTTCTCCGACGCACCCCAGGAATCAGGAATTCGTCCCAAAGGATTCTTGTAGACGGCAACACATTCACTCCACGTACAGTACGTGTCTGTCTCTCTCTGGATTTCATATTTTTTCTATTAGAAAAAAAAATTGTTGAGCGAACCACACACACCCGCAAAGCTTTCGCACACCGCGCCTCTCTTCTTCCCCTCCCCCCTCCCCCGTTGTGTTAGAGAGCCTCACTCTGATTGGCTACAATGGAGGGGGCTTGCCTGATACTAACCCAATCATACACGACTATACTCAGAATATCTGCATCCCTACATAAATGTGAAACTCTCCTCACAACCATCTCAGAAGAGACACCACCTGAGGAATTATGGCAAAGCATCAAATCCATATTGTGACATGCATGGATAAGTAGACATGTTGGCCGCTGGCTGACGTATCCCGCCCCCCCCCCCCCGAATTCGCTGCAATATATTTGCCCGCCACAGACACAACATTAGGGGAAAAGAAACGAAAGAAGACAAGGCCATGGGTAAGCGATGAAACTAAAAACTGCAGAACAAAGAGATAGGCTTGAACAAGCGGAATGTAAAGGAATATAAGAATCTCAAGAGAAAAGTACAGCGCCGCATTTGGCGAGATAAGCGTACTTGGCTGGAACATGAATGCCAGAAGATTGCAGAATTCGACAAAGAGAACAAATCAAAAGAATTCTTTGATCGAATCAAGTCTGGGAAACGAAAACCCTTTTCACCCAACCAACTATGTGTGAAGGACAAAGACAAGAACAAATCAAGCGACCCAAATTACCAGACCATAGCTTAGCCACACAAGCAAAATCTTACTTTATATCGTTTTAAACAGACTTAAGTTCAAAATATTGTAACGTGCATGAATAAGAAGACACGCTGGCCGCTAGCTCGCGGGTCTGAGCCTTTAGTCGAGCGGTTAGCGATGTCTCTTGCGGTGCGGGCGATACGGGTTCGCTTCCCGGCCGCGGCAGTTCCTGTGGTTGCGTTGTTCCCCGAATTCGCTACAATCTAGACTGAAATTGCAGAAGAACAACTTGGTTTCAGAGCCGGAAGAGGAACAGCTGATATGCTATGTGGATTACAAGTCCTCATTGAGAAGATCAACGAATACAATGAAAAAGAGGGGTACATAGTTTTCATGTACTGACACCCACAAGGACGGCGCTGGATGAGTGAGTGATGATAGTTGAGTGACAAATGTATCATATTTGGGTTGTTTCTGCAGATATCTGAATATGTTTGGCAGAGATAGTGTCTCGCTTTTTTATGCTAGACTGTTTGGTTGGAAAAGTGCCCTGGCTGGTTAGCTGGTCACGTGCTCAGGTTCACGTCAAATTGAGTGGATGTTGCCTACCTGAAAATACTGTGTTTTGTTGTTTTAATGTTTTTGCAGTCATTGTATTTGACAATGTGGTTGCTGTGGAAATGTCCTGGAAAATATATTGCATATCTTTGTGAATGTACACTTACCTGCAGTGTACCTTTCATATGGAAGCAAATAACCACACGTACAACTAATTGTAATCAGATCTATTTTGTTTATATGTTTTGTTTAGTTTTACAAAAAAGAAAGGATTCAATGACAAAGCTGGATAAACAAGGAAACCAAGTAAAGAACCTAAACTTTTTCAAGCCTTAAGTCTTTATTGGATCAACCATGTTAACTATCTGTCTAGTCTGATACTGGAATGTTAGATGAGGACAGAATACCCCTTTATGGCCTCTGCTTTAGAAAAGTCCTAGATCCGCCCCTGTAAGGAGTGGAGAAGAAATGTACTGGTACTGATATTCAAGAATAAGGGGATGTGCAGAGCTTTAATAACTTGTACAGAATTCCCTCAGGAGTTTCATGCACTGCCCTCTGTGTGGCCAGTAAGGGGAGGCGCCGACATTGTCATTATCGTAGTGCCACATGGGAATTGAGCGACTGTCTGCTGTTAGTTGCTGCTAGATACTGTAGGCAGTAAAGGGGTGAGGACATTCTGTGTGAGTATTCGCCCTGTAGTCTATGATTTCTTTTGTCACATCATTGTCCTTGTGCCACAGGAATCTTAGATAGTTCCTGTGTTCTTCTTGCACCAAGAAACAATGAAACATCTGCTGTATAGCTGCCAGGACAGCAACCGTTTCCTTCCAGAACCGCATCAGAACTCTAAGAAGTGAGTTGTTGAGGTCGGGGCCTGTAAGGAGCACATCATTGAGAGAAACACCTGAGTGTTGGGCACTTGAGTCAAGCACTACCCTGATTTGACCTGGTTTTTGTGGGTGGCACACCCTAAAAGTCGGCAGGTACCAGCATTCTTCATCTTCCTCCAGTGATGGTGCTCCCTCGGCATGGTCGTTCTCAAATATTCTCCCCATGAAGGCCACATATTGCTGTTGCATCTCTGGCCTCCTTTTTAGGCTTCGTTTGAGTGATGCAAAGCGTTGGACTGCTTGTTCTCGATTGTTAGGCACGTGACGTCTTGGTTGTCGGAATGGGAGCCGAGCTACCAAGCTATGTGAGTCATTTCTGTAGACTTCTTTGTCCATCAGTTTCAAGAAGACCTCATCTTCAGTTGAAGATGCCAGCTTGTTTTCGTGTCCTGTGTGATTGAAGACGGTTTGTCCCAACATTTCCTCCGCGGCTTTACTGGACTCTGCGATCCTGTCTTGTGCCTGATGAATCTTTTCTTTGATGTGTAAGAAGCTTGTCCAGGGTTGGAGGAGTGAGGGCCATCCATTGTCGAGCACAGTTGTTTTGAAAGTGTAGACTGTTGGCTTGTGTGTATTCCCCAAGCAGATTTCTCCAACAAGCACCCAGCCTAGGTCTAGGCAATGGGTGAAGGGGGCGTTTGTGAGGGCAGTTGACTTGTTCCCGTACCTAATTATGTCTTTGCCGAGTAGCAGGAGGATCTCAGCAGTAGGGTCAATCTCTGGGATGTGCTCTGTTACCGTGACAAGATGCGGGTGATGTAAAGCCGCATTTGGCATTGGGATTTCGGGCCGATTGTCGAGTATATCATTGCACCCAATGAGTGGTGGGAGAGGGATTGTGACCTTTCCATTGAGTGACTCAACCACAAAGTCTTCAGCCTTTTGTCCGGATGTTTCCATTGTGCCATTACACGTTCTCAGATAGTAAGAATTTGGTTCACACTCGACGTTGAACAGCTTGAAAAAACTGGACCTTGCTAGCGACTAGTTACTTTGGTCATTCAGGATGATGTAGGCCTTGATAGCTTTGTCCGGTTGTCCATTGCGATATACCTTCACAAGGCAAAGCTTAGAACATGACCGGCCGACTTGTCCTGTGCCGCAAACTTCTCTGCAGTTCGAGTTGACAATAGCTTTGATGTCGTTGCTTTCTTCTCCCTCTCCTCCCTTCGAATAACAGGAAGTGAACTTGTAACTCTTTACGCTTGACAAATGCTTATCAAAATAAGAGTCTGTAGAATATTATCAAAATAAGAGTCTATCCATATTATGCATTCAAGGCAACACAAGGATTAATCACCGTCACCAGATGGAAATCATCTCAGTAGATACAATAAAACAGGAGCGATGTTTTCTTACATTTTTTTATTACATTAGAATGAATGAAAGTCAATTTTCTTAATATTAGCAGAACTCTGAAATCTCATGTGCAGTAGTGCTAAGACATGGCTGACTTATCCGGGGTCATACCAGGTGATAGGCGTTGCAAAACTATGTTAGATGCTCCTTTTGACCTGAAAAAATGTGAATTTCAGCACTCACCAACAAACACGCACACACACACACACACACACACACACACACACACACACACACACACACACACACACACACACACACACACACACACACACACACACACACACACACACACACTTCCTGCTCTGCCATACCATGAACCCTGATTCCCTGAGTCGCAACATCAAGTGTGGAACAACAACTCACTTGAGAATTATTTTTTTTCACAACTTTTTTTTATTGAAATCTTACAATCAATATATTATACAGACATATATGAAGTCAATGTCTATATTTACATAAAAAAACAACAGCAACCAAAATTCAACATAGAAAAAAAAAGACAAAAAAAACCAAACAGACATATAGCCCGGCCGCCTAGCCAATCAGAAAAAACACAGCTTGTATACTCAAGACAAATAAACAACATTCTAAAATGAAATTATAGATATACAGAAAAAAATATATAATTGTAAAAAAAAGTTAAAGGATACACCCATATCACCACACATGTAAATAAACTTAGCACAAAAAGTAAGGAAATTTGTGTTTGGTAGATTATTTCTTTGTTGTAACAATGCTTCTTGGCAATAAATCTTGTATCAGGCACCTGATTGTCAGCACCTGGGGTACCAGAAGCTCAAAACAAGAGTCAATAGCAACAGCAAAATAAGCTGTTTGGCATTGGCAAATTTTTCCATGGGCACAACCCACATACTCCGCTCTGCTGCTCGTCCCACAAATGCATGTTCCTTACAAATGTGGCACCATTTAAAAGGGGAATAAACAGGCTTTCCAACGGTATACGATTTATTGGCAAAAAGCAATGTTACAACAAAGAAATAATCTACCAAACACACATTTCCTTACTTTTTGTGCCAAGTATAGATTACCCCAAGTTTATGGGGTGTCGAGTGACTGCATTTCCTTAACAATTTTCCAGAAAGGATCCCATGTTTTATGGAGTCTGGTTGTTGAACCCTTTGAAACACATCTTATTTTCTCCATCTTAATAAAATACAAAATGTCCCTGAGCCACATAGACTGAGATGGAGGTGTGGGTGATTTCCGGTGTAATAAAATGAGGTGTCTGGCCAGAAGAGTTGTGAAAGCTACCAGGTCTGCTTCATGCGATGGCCATGGCAGGTCAGCAGGAGGGACACCAAAACAAGCTGCTAAAGCTGTCTGCCTGATTGAAATCTCAACACTATTTGAAATTGTTTTAAAAATTTCTGACCAAACATTGAATAGGGAAGGGCAGGACCAAAACATGTGGCTATATGTGGCCAGGGCCTGATGGCATCTGGCACAGGTGGGATCAATGTTATTGTAGAGCTTAGCTAACTAGCTAACAGACTAGCTTGGTCTAGTCAGAAAGGCACGAGCTGAGGAAGCCTCTTGGATGAGAGGCGAAACGTCTTCACGGATATATACCAAGTCCAGTTGCACTTGATTCAACTCCTTTGGATAACCATGACCTGGATGAATGAGAACATTCACAGACAGCTTAGCTAACCTAACTTTAGTTCAATGTGTACGGTGTACAATTTCACATTGAACCAGTCCATGTCTAGCACACATTGAAGAGGAGTGGACCCGCCGTAGAATTACCTCCCACTGGTCGTCGGTGATCTCTACTCCCACGTCCTCCTCCCATCCCCTCTTTATAATCCCCTTTGTGCAAGGTGAGGGTCTTAAAAAGGGGTCAGTAGCAGTGGCATCCGGGAGATTGGGAAATTGAGAACAAATATTATAGACAAAACTACGGATTTGCAAGTATCTAAAAAAAATTTGGTTTTAAAAGTGAATATTTCTCAGATAGTTGTTCGAATGATGCAAACATGTTTCCTATATATAAATCTCTGAACGTTCTGATACCCAGAGTAGACCAGTGCAAAAAAACCCTCCATCCATCAGGGAGGGGGGGAGACAGGGTTAGCTGCAACTGGAGCCCATAGAGAAAAAGACTGTAAACCAAAATGTCATCTAAACTGGTTCCAGATCCTTAATGATGATTTAACAATAATATTTTTAGAGTACGAAGAAGAAAAGAAGCTTAAAGGTGCGTATGCAAGAGCTGTCAATGAGGCAGGACTAGAAGAAGAGGTTTCTAAATCCAACCATGCAGGGGATGAAGGGGCCTACTCACACTGAGTCCAATACTGTAATACTCTTAAGTTGGCTGCCCAATAACACAATCTAAAATTTGGCAAAGCCAAGCCTCCCAAAGATTTTGGTCTTTGTAATGAAGTTCGACCAAGCCTAGGGACGTTTTTATTCCGGATGAACTCTGACACCAAGCTGTTAATTTTGCGAGAAAAAAAAAAGATTGTGTAAGAAAAATGGGTAAACACTGAAAAGGTATGAAAATTTTGGTAGGGAGTTCCTCTTTACTGAATTAACCCATTTGAGGATATTTTATTTCAGAAGCTAGGACAGGACACCCCCCCCCTTCATTCGGTCATATATAGTATATATATTTATAATATTTTTTGATATTATAATCTAGTTTCTTCAAGTGCAATCCCTTTGGGATGTAGGAATGTACTAAGAGAGACACAAGCACACACACACAAAGCTATTACTCCTATTTCTTCCTCTTGATTGGGGAGTTCGTCTTACAACACACACACACACACACACACACACACACACACACACACACACACACACACAACCGCTTTCTCTCACATAAGCACTCCCCCACACACAAGGACCCTTCCAGCTATTGTGTATCATCTTCCTGAACGAGTCCTGTCTCTTTGAGGACAGTGTTGACAGCAAGGATCAGGCGGTCACTGTAAACAAGCAGTCGGCTATCATATATGAGCTGATCTGGAGTCAGCTTGGTCTCCATCGGAGCTCTGGAGAGGAGGGAAATAAAGCTTGATTACGGCACTGGGATATGTATGCACTGAGTGTACCAAACATTGGGACCAGTACCAGTAATGAATAAATTTCAACAGGGTCACAAGGGAAATGATCCAATATTACATGTCTGTCAGTGGCAAAAGTATGTGAACCTTTGTTTTCAGTATCTGGTGTGACCCCCCCCCCCTTCTTCCCTTGTGCAGCAAAAACTGCAACTAAACGTTTCTGGTAACTGTTGATCAGTCCTACATATCGGCTTGGAGGAATTTTAGCCCATTCCTCCGTACAGAACAGCTTCATCTCTGGGATGTTGGTGGGTTTCCTCACATGAACTGCTCGCTTCAGGTCCTACCACAACATTTGGATTGGATTAAGGTCAGGACTTTGACTTGGCCATTCCAAAACATTAACTTTATTCTTCTTTAACCATTCTTTGGTAGAACAACTTGTGTGCTTAGGGTCGTTGTCTTGCTGCATGACCCGCGTTCTCTTGAGATTCAGTTCACGGACAGATGTCCTGACATTTCCCTTAAGAATTCGCTGGTGTAATTCAGAATTCATTGTTCCATCAATGATGGCAAGCCGTCCTGGCCCAGATGCAGCTAAGCAAGCTCAAACCATGACACTACCACCACCATGTTTCACAGATGGGATAAGGATCTTATGCTGGAATGCAGCGTTTATCTTTCTCCATACATAACGCTTCTCAGTTAAACCAAAAAGTTCTGTTTTGGTCTCATCCGTCCACAAAACATTTTCCCAACAGCCTTCTGGCTTGTCCACGTGATCTTTAGCAAACTGCAGACGGGCAGCAATGTTCTTTCTGGAGAGCAGTGGCTTTCTCCTTGCAACCCTGCCATGCACACCATTGTTGTTCAGTGTTCTCCTGATGGTGGACTCATGAACATGAACATTAGCCAATGTGAGCGAGGCCTTTAGTTGCTTAGAAGTTACCCTGGGTTGCTTTGTGACCTGGCCGACTATTACACGCCTTGCTCTTGGAGTGATCTTCGATGGTGGACCACTCCTGGGGAGGGTAACAATGGTCTTGAATTTCCTCCATTTATACACAATCTGTCTGACTGGATTGGCAGAGTCCAAACTCTATAGAGATGGTTTTGTAACCTTTTCCAGCCTGATGAGCATCAACAACGCTTTATCTGAGGTCCTCAGAAATCTCCTTTGTTCTTGCCATGATACACTTCCACAAACATGTGTTGTGAAGATTAGACTCTGATAGACCCCTGTTCTTTAAATAAAACAGGACGCCCACTCACACCTGATCGTCATCCCATTGATTGAAAACACCTGACTCTAATTTCACCTTCAAATTAACTGCTAATCCTAGAGGTTCACATACTTTTGCCACTCACAGATATGTAATAATTTTCCTCAACAAATAAATGACCAAGTATAATATTTTTGTCTCATTTGTTTAATTGTGTTCTCTTTATCTACTTTTAGGACTTGTGTGAAAATCTCATGATGTTTTAGGTCATATTTATGCAGAAATACTGAAAATTCTAAAGGGTTCACAAACTTCCAAGCACCACTGTAAGTAGCTGTCATTCCTGTTGTAAAACTTGGTGCGTGGTACTAAATACAATGGAAAGTGACTAAATGAACGGATGAAACCTTTCTTGCACTGGAGGGAATTTGTCTTGCACACACACGTCACACACACACTTTTCCAATACCTTGTATGGTACATGTGTGCAATGTCGCCGCTAACCCAAACGTGGCCCTTCTGTGAGCTCAGCAGGCCATGGACAGTGGGGCGGAACACAGCTCGGGGGTTGATTATCATCTTAAAGTTGCTGTGAGTCCACTGGTTGACGGGTTCGTGGTGCAGGTGTGCCAGGATGTTCACGCCGGGCACATCCTTCCAGGCGGGGCAGCAGCCATGCGGGAGATTGGGGGACAGCGAGGACGGGGGAGGAGGGAGGCTGGCGGTGACAGGAAAAACGCTGTTCTCGAACAAGTAACCGAAGTCGGAGCCAAGCTTTTGCTCCAGAAGAGGAAGCAGCTCCCCCCAGCTGGAAGAATAAAGATGTCATCCCAATCACCTGAAATACTCATTTAACTCGTGATATACCTGTTGTGTTTGTCTTTCTGACTGTCTCTCGATCCCCCCCCCACACACACACATGCATGCACACACACACACACACACACACACACATACATATACAGAAGACTACCTGTCCACCGTTTGTGGCAGTATGAGCTCATCCATATCGTGGAGGGCCAGGTATTTGGAGCGGTACATGTATCTGTAGACGCAGTCAGTCAGGGCAGGGATCTGACCATAGTAGTGCATCTGACCGGGGCTGTACTGAGGCTGCCAACCCCTAGACACATTCATCAGGCTGGACAAGTGCCATGGAATCACCTCCACAAGACCTGGTAGCATGTAACCACACAAAAAAACACAAAAAACAAAACAGAGAAACATCAGCAAAGCAAATAGTACTTTTCTTGGAGAGAATGTGTGGAATAACTGAAAGCATTGGAAAGGTGTTTACTACAGACATGTGAAAAGCCAATCCTGAGACCTAACATTACATTTTAATGGCAAAAACTCACAGCGAGAAGATTTTGTGTTGATTTCTATTACAGGCCATTCCATATGCAGAAATAACCAAGTAGCATACAAGTAAAACTTACTGGGTAATATGAGTAAAATAGGGTCTTTTCTATATCTCTGGTTTGTTTCCTTGTCATTATAATGTGATGTTAAATATAATCCACATCAAACACTGTATGGGATACATACACACATCACATTGTACCAAACAGTGTTGTGAATCCTTTGTATCACAGGGTAAATAGTAATTATGTGCTAAACTGGAATATAAGGTCAATGTTGGACATCCTGCTGAGTAACATAACCACAGTAAATATAATACTACATCTGTTTAAGTACATAAAACCCTGAACGTTGTTTCACATGTGCATACTTCAACACCGATTAGAAAGACCACTTAAGACAAAGGAGCAGCTGATCACGTGACTACATTCCCACTTCATATTTTTTGATTGTCAAAGGAGTTTCCATGAACCATTTGGTGCAAAAACTCAAACACAAAAACCACCTCAAGTGAGGGTTCAGAATGTTTGGCAATAGGACGTCCGGGCAGCGTGGCGGTCTGTTCTGTTGTCTGTCAACATGGGGATCGCCAGTTCGAACTGAAGCTGTGTTGCCTTGGTTGGGCGTCCCTACAGACACGAGCAGAAGCGAAACTTCCCAGCAAAGGGAAGTCAGACATTGGATGCACCAAACTACATTAGAAGTAAGCAGTTTGTTGTAATTTTCGTCGTTTTTTGCCTAACTTTTTTTCAGTTTTCACCTATTTTTTCTAGTGTGCCATGGTGTACAGAAAACACAGCCATGCTGTACTGTGTAACGTGCTCCGCATGTCTGACTTCCTGTGACGCGTCCATAGCGACAGCGATGCTGTGACATCACTCGGACTCTTCCCCATTGGCCGTGTCTGTGAGTGGGAAGCCGGATGTGGGAATGTGTCCTGCTCGCTACACTAGCGCCTCCTCTGGTCGGTCGGGGTGCCTGTTTGGGGGGGAGGGGGAACTGGGGGGAATAGCGTGATCCTCCCCTGCGCTACGTCCCCCTGGCGAAACTCCTCACTGTCAGGTGAAAAGAAGTGGCTGGTGACTCCACATGTATCGGAGGAGTCTGTGGTAGTCTGCAGCCCTCCCCGGATCAGCAGAGGGGGTGGAGCAGCAACCGGGACAGCTCGGAATATTAGGGTAATTGGCTGGATACAATTGGGGAGAAAAAGGGGAGGGGGTTTGTAATATTGAGGAAGTTTGATTGAATGTTGCCGGTTCCATCAAGCTTTTCCAGTGTGACACTCCACTTCTTCTTTCGTCTTGTTCCCTGTTTCTCAGGGGTCGCCACAGCGGAATTTGCAGTTTCCATCGGTACCCTGTGAGGGCACAGCACCAATGGTGGCTGTTGTTAACCCGGGCCTCGACTAATCCGGTATGGAGCCTCGGTATGGTCTTGTTAATCCGCATACTGATTTGGCAAATTTGTACGTCTGATGTCCTTCCTGACACAACCACTAAGCCTATGGACGGGGTCACAGGTAAAGCGCTGGACGCCATCCCAGTATTCATGGAGTTACGCCACGCCTTTCGCTACTAATGTGACACTCCACAATGCACATAATGATGTTTTGATGGAAAAACGGCTATTAATATCTATTTTACTTGTGTCATGTAGTTATTTCTGTGTAATTTAAAGGGTTACTGAGGATTTGATTACAGACGGGGACTAGAGACAGAGAGAGAGAGAGAGAGAGAGAGAGAGAGAGAGAGAATGTGTTTGTGTACAAACAAACCTATGGTGGTGCCAGGCCAACAGCCTCTCCCTGAATGTCAGTAAACCCAAGAAGCTTCAGCAATAAGGAACATTTATTTGTCATTAATTTGATGTACGCAAGGACATGTGTACTTATGTATATATGTACATATGTGGGCTGGGGAGAAACACAGCAGTGTAACACAAAGACAAAAACACACATCCAAAACCTACAAGAACACATATACCCAAACTAAAATTTTTTTTAAAAAAAAATACAAAAACATATATTCAACAAACAAAAAAAATCTACTGCCAAAAAAATTCCACTTTTCCAAGAGAGTGAACGCCAGCCAGGATGACTGTCAGAACTGCCGGTCTGCATGGGCTGGCAGTTAGCTTAGCCTGCCCCGCTTCCGCATCCTGTCAGACCGCCCTCGGTGTTTTCTCTTTGGGTGCAGCTCCGGGCAGGGCCGTGCTCCCTGGGTCCACCGGACGCAGAAGACCAGGCTCCCCCAGCCGATCCAATGTCAGCTCTCCCAGCCAGACACCCCCGACACACCTCCCTGCACTTCCCACGACGACACCAAAAACACATTCAACGCCTGGCGAGGCCACCACCAGACCGCCCTCGGTGTTATCGAGGTTAACTTAGCTTGTTGTGGATTTTAGAAAAACATGGCAAAAGACCTACACACCTCTCTGTATCAACAGGGTCCCAGTAGAAAGGGTGAGCAGCTTCAGGTACCTCAGTGTTCACGTTACTGAGGACCTAACATCGACACTTCATACAGACACGTTGATGAAAAGTGTCTGTATGAAGGCAGCGTCTTTATCACCCTAGGCAACTGAAGAAGTTCAGTGTCTCCAGATCCAGAGAACCTTTTATTCTGGTGCAGTTGAGAGCATCCTGGAAGGGTGCCTCACTGCCTGGTATGGGAAGTGCATCTCTCAAGACCATAAAGCCCTGCAGAGCGTGGTATGGTCTGCTGAGCATTCCTGGTCCGCACTCATCCCACTATAGGACTTGTACTTCAGGCGGTGGACCAGGACCAGGGTTAAAAGGGTAGTTATGGATCCCCATGATCTCAATAATTTTTCAGCTGCTGCAGCCAGCAAGATGCCTCCGCAGCCACAACGCCAACACAGAGAGCCTCATAAGGAGTTTCTTCCCAACGGCCATAAGGACACTAAACCCAAGTAAACAACAATTATATTTGTAATACTACTGCCAGTTTTACCTCTTTATTATGCCTCGGACACTTTACTCATCCAGTCTTTTTGCACACTTGTACTTACTTGTACATAGCATATATACCTACGTCTCATTATTGTATTCATTTCTCTTGTTGCACAGCGTTGTATTTGCCAAGAAATAATTTCACTGCTTATTGTACTTGTACATGACACATGTAATAAACCTTTCAATCTTAGAATCTGTACCTGTGTTTTGGTAGTAGTCCAATAGCACCTGTGTTTTAGAACTGCAGTTGGTCTTGTAGACGACTACTCGAGTGACACCCAGGAGTCGAAGCATCTCGATGCTCTGGACCAGCTGAAAGGTCCACATGACAGGGTTATCACACTCCCATTCACATGACATACCTCACATACAGTGTCACACAAGGCCAGTGTCTGATGTCTTGATGCAAGCTCAATAATCCAGGTAAGAAAATCCCTGAAAGTTGAATCAGTTCATCATCAAACGCCCAGTTAGAATAACCACACACACCCAGGGCCACATTGAAAAGGGCTTGGTTAAGGGTGGTTATCCTAACTGGACGTTTGTCAAAGCCAGGAAGACGGCCAAACAGTGTTCCAGCCTATTGAAGAGAGGAGATGGTCAACAGCTGCCCAAGCATAAACAAGTGGTGTATTTGTATGTGGCGGGAGTGTCGGGACAGTTGAGATGCATATTTTCTGAGCACTGCGTCTCGGTTGCGTTCAAATCCAAAACACGCTGCACCAGAAGTTGGTCCACCCCAAGGATCATGTCCCTCGGCACAAACAGAGCAATATAGTGTACCCTGTTAAGTACCAGGAGGATTGCCGTGACTTGAACATTGCGGAAACTGAACAGACGCTGGCCAAGAGGATGACACATCACAGGAGAGCTAACATGTCAGACCAGGACTCCACAGTCTATACCCACCTACACCATCTACAGACCAGTGGCCCACTCCTTCAAGGATGAGGATGGGCACACCCTTGATAAGGAAGAACGCTGGTTTGAACGGGAAGTCAGAGGCTAGAGGGAACGACCATCCCTGAACCGGGGGGGGGGGGTGAGAGTACATCTGTAGCCTTCTTACAATGCTGTGATTCCCAAATCCTCTGAATATTACACATGGTCATTTTAACTCTAGTTAATGGTCACGGCAATTTGCATATGAAACCGATCACTGGTTTCGGTTGTGACACAACTGTATTGTTTATAAGGGTGGGGATACCTGCAGCCAGTTGAGACTGATGAAGTCCCTTACATGAGTGACGAAAAGGTCTCTCCCACTAAACGTTGTGTCCAGATGAACTGATTCAACAGTCTGGGCCAGTGTCTGAATTCATAATTGTGATAATCACTGGCCAAAGTCTCGATGTCCTGACTGTGACTTGTAAAAGTTCTCTATTTAACCTTTTGAAATGCAGTATGCAGCTTATTATTTCTGTGGAGGGGGAAGGATTATGTGTTTGGTTGTGTTTGTGTGTGTGTGTGTGTGTGTGTGTCCATGGCTAATCTCACAGACTGCTATATCTATCAACCTAAAAAAATGTTGTGCCCAGTTATGAGTGTGTGATGAAGGACCTCTCGTGGGTGCAATAATTTAAATCCTTCGAAAAAATGATTGCTCTCACTATCGCCCTTCCGTTTCTCCATTCTCTCTCTAGCTCACTTGTCCAACCCTGCTCTGCATCGCTGACCGATCTCAGTCAACCATGCGCATGCACGACTTGCATCTACGTTTGAGTCAAAAGATCAGGCAGTGATAGTGTCAACACCAAAACATTATGTATCCGGGTGGGAGTCTTGAAAGTACATGTAGGGTATGCAACTATTCTGAGTATAGTCGTATATGATTGGGTTAGTATCAGGCAAGCCTCCTCCATTGTAGCCAATCAGAGTGAGGCTCTCTAACACAACGGGGGAAGGAAAAAAAAGAAGAAGAGAGGCACGGTGTGCGAGAGCTTTGCGGCTGTGTGTGTGTCACTGAACATTTTTTTTTCCTAATAGACAAATACGAAATCCAAAGAGAGACAGACACGTACTGTACGTGGAGTGAGTGTGTTACCGTCTACAAGAATCATTTGGGACGAATTCGTGTTTCCTGGGGTGCGTCGGAGAAGGTGTCCTGCTTGGAGGCTGCGAGTGACCACCAGCTAGCATGAATTCCCCCGACTAGCAATGGAGTGTTTGAAATGGTCATGGACTGAAGATGTGGAAGTGAGTGCTTCATCGGTGCCGTGAGTTTCAGGGGAACATTTGCCATTGTTGTAGTGTGCATGAGGCACGAAGAGGATTCTAGACAGACATTATTAGACAATAGTGTTTAGTGATTGGACTCTCTCCAGCACTAGCTTAGTACCGCACTGGATAAGCCTATAGTACTAACGTTAGTCTATTAGTCAGTGAAGCTAGCTAGCTCACTGGTCGTAGCGGCTCGTTAGTTCTCAATACTGGGACTGCACGCGTTCAGATGAACTGTTGGATGCTGAGAAGAGGACTCGGAGGACAGTCGCGTTTTTTTAGTTTTGTGACGGAAGACTGTTTGCCTGAGTGAAAGTTATTTCAAGAGCAGTGTGAACATTGAACGCATTGCATTGCTGTTGGCGCCATCTAACGTCTACAGCGAGTCACGTAGACTACACGCACGTCACGTGGTTTGCCCTGCCGTACAGGCGTCTCTCTAGCGGCTCATCTCATGTGCCCAGGATTCATCAGACTGGTATTTGTGTCAATTTCGTTATTACTCATTACTAGACTGTGTTAAAAAAACGAACTGAACTATTTATGTTTGAACATTCATTGGCTTTGATACTCAACATTGAGAGAGTTTCTCATTTGAGCTAGTGTTGACATGTTGTATACCAAGAGATACTGTGCACACAAAGAAAGTCACACTCTATGTTTGGTTTTTTTTTGCATTTTTTTTTTGTGCTATTGTCAACGTATAGTATTACATTCAATTAATACTAAACTGTTGTTGCCTATTGATTCATCTTTACTGTGTTTGGAGTTCAGGGCTTATTACAATACTTGCCTGAGGGTTTATAAGTATTTTGGAGTTGTGTACTTACCTTGGAGTAGGGGCATCTCAACTGTCTTGTTAGTTCTGGGGAGGGAGGGTTATGCTGAGTTGGACCCATAGCACAGCATACACTCTATACGTCAGCGGCCGCCGTGTCAAATACCTTAGCATGAAGCCCACCCCACGATATCTTATAGGGTGTAACGTACTAACCACTCTGTTCAGCAGGATAGTCATCCACATACTTACCCATGTAGGTACTGAGACTAATTGCATTGGGAATGGGGACCCAGATCCCTTCATTAACCTAATCTTTCAAGGTAAATAAGTACTATTACTACCCCTACAAGGCGTGGCTTATTATGCCCGCTACATAAACAAGAAGTCGATCGTATTTTGCAAGCCAGCAAAATCATTCACTGCTGATCTCAGCACGAGAACTGGAGGAACTCTGGATGAACCAAAAATGATTCACCTGATTCATCTCATTCGTGCAGATCTCCACCAGTCGCTGCCCATCTTTCGGCGAAGCTTGAAAATTCACCTCTTCAAGAACTACTACCCTGTTACTTGCTCATAGCACTTATTGTATTCACTCGGTAAAAAAGTTAAAAAAACTCTTTCTCGCGCTTTAACTTGAGCACTGGTTTTGCTCTTAGATGCTTGTTTAGAGAGGAGATGTACTTATGACCTCTGATGACGAGTAGTTCTCCTGATTTCCTACGTTAAATGCACTTATTGTAAGTCGCTTTGGATAAAAGTGTCGGCTAAATGACTGTAATGTAATGTGATTCGTACACCTGGTGGAGATCTGCACTCTATTGAGTGTACTCCTCTAGTTAGTGTCTTTATTATCATATCAATAGTTTTTATTGTGTTATTGTGTCCAGTTCCTGGTTTGAGCTGTCTTCTCCAATGCACAGAACTATGGTAAATGTTAGAAACAAAACAACAAAATCTAGATAAGATACTACAAGATAAGATACTACATATCAAAGCAAAACAGGACACACAGGACAATCAAAAGAGGGAACACTACAGAACAGAAGATAAAAATCAAAGAACAGAAGAGAGTAGATGAATTAATGAAATAACAGAAGTAAGCTGATGGTAGTCTACCTGCAGTGTGTTGGTGAAGTCAAACATGGTTGAGAAGCAAACGGTGAAGTTGTGAGGGAAGGATTCACTCTTCATCTCCTGGTTTAACACCTCCAGGAAGACCAGCGGCTCTCCCCCATCTTTCTCTAAGAGGCCACAGAGAAGACCCAGAGTTGACCGACCAATTTCAACAATATTGACATTCAGGTTGGTGCAATGCACATATTTCTTTCTGTTCACTAATTGTACATGTGATGTGAGAGCTAAGTATCAAAGTAGAAAACTATGATGGTAATAAAGTGGTCCAGCCATGTCATTATATTGCAAGGCAAGATGGCTGCAAAGTTGTAGCTGCAAGGTGGCGGATGAATCACGCACTAAAATCCCCGTCACGCTTTCTCCATCTGAAAAAAATTATGTCTCCCCAAATAAAATCTGTTTCTAACACAGCTAAAGCCACCAACTGATTTTTGTTCTACGAGTCGAATACTGTCTTATGGAGGCACTCGTGAATTTTGAAGCAGTAATTTCATCATGAGCAATGTTGATTCCTAATATTATTGCTTCCTAATATTGTTGACTCCATCCCTGTGTCAAATAAATCTGAGATGCTTAATCGTTTTAACAAATATTTTATAGCCTCCTCTTTGGCACATTATCTGATGGCATACCATCCATACACCCCCCCCCCCCCCCCGCGCCAGTCATGCCTCTAATACTCACACTTTCTCCTTCACCCCCTTTTCTGTTAAGGAGGTTTGTAAGGCCTTAAAAGGACCTTGACCCTAGAAAGTCGGCAGGCCCCGACAGTCTCCCCCCTTACTTTTTATGCCTGGCTTGTAGTATCCTGACTACATGAAATAAGCACACACACAGGATTTGTTTACTTATATATTGATGAAAACGTAGAGAGCACTACACAGCACAGCCATCTCAGCAGGCATTCATTACATAACAGAACTACATCCGGGGGAAGGTCCTAGGTAGTAATGGGTAAACCAATTTACTGCTACTGCCACCTAGTGGACATACAGGTAAGTGGATCTGGTTTATTACACAAGTTACTACACTCCCCCACCGTTAGGCTAACAAAAAGTTTCTGCACAGGGATCAACAATACTAATAACGAGAAACACAGTAGGCATGTGCCAAACGGGACCTCCAACTAGTGTAATGTGATTCAAAATGACTCATTCTAGTCAACATTTAACAGGCACTTTCGAGTAAACAATTGTTTGTTTGTTTTTTGCTTTTTGTTTTTTTCTAACATGTTTTCAATACTACCTAGGAAGTTCAGGGTGAACTACCTGACTCCCGTGAGATCAAGGCACATTCTTGCCTTTCCTGGAACATGATCTCACCACTACCTATCATAGTCTTTCAGATAAGTTGGGGAACGCTTCTGCCGGGTGGACTGACAAACCTCCTGTGGCGGTGGTGCGACAGGTAAGACCACTCTTTCAGGGATCACCCTCTCTGGCCCCCGGGGTTCAACCGCAGGCTTCTGTTCGACCCCCAGGTTCTCTGATAGTCTCACAGGAGCTACTTCTGAACTGCATTCCAGCTCCTCTGGAGGTTCCATAGGTTGGTCTGGAGATTGGCAGGACTACAGGTGACGTGCTCGCACCTGGTCAATGTGTCTCCTCATCCTCTGTCCACTGCCAAGAATCACCGTATAGGAAACAGGACCAGAAGACGACTCAACTGCAGCTGGAATTCATTTTGGTCCTAAGCCGTAATTCCTTGTGTATACAGCATCCCCGGGTGCAAATCTTCTCAGCTTGGCCGTTTTGTCATGATATTCTTTCTGTTTCAGCTGTTTCTGTTGAATTTTCAACTTTAGGTCAGGTTTCAGTAGGTCAAACGCAGATCTCAGTCATCTGGACATCAACATTTCTGCAGGCGACAACCCTGTCGTCGCCTGAGGGGTGATGCGGTAGCTGAACAAGAACCTGGAAACTGGCCTCGATGCTATCTCCTCTCATTTTTTTCATCCCTTCTTTAAAGGTCTGCACCGCCCGCTCCGCTAAACCGTTAGAGGAGGAGTAGAACGGCACTGAGGTGACATGCTGAATCCCGTTCTGTGACATAAAATGGCTGAATTCCGCACTTGTGAAGCAACTGCCGTTGTCAGACACCAACATCTGTGGCAATCCATGGACTGCGAAGCACTGCCGTAGCTTTTCAATTGTTGCATGTGTTGTAGAGGCATTCAGCGGATAAACCTCTAGCCACTTCGAATGTGCGTCAATTATTACCAAGAACATCTTGCCCAAGAATGGCCCTGCGTAGTCCACATGAATGCGAGACCATGGCAGCTCGGGCCATTCCCAGGGGTGCAGTGGTGCATTAGGTGGCGATTTTCTATTTTGCTGGCATTCCACGCATATGCTGGCCTCCTTTCTGATATCCTCGTCCATCCGCGGCCACCAAATGTAAGACCTTGCTAAACCTTTCATACGAGACATGCCCGGATGTGACTGATGGAGCATCTTCAACAGAGCAGACCACCCCTGCGGAGGAATCACTGTTCTGGCTCCCCACAGGACACACCCATCTCGCGTACTCAACTTCAGACGGTGGGTGTGATATGGCATGAGTTGGGGATCCTTCACCTCTGGCCAGCCATTCAAGACATAGCTGTGCACCAGGGACAGTGTGGCATCCCTCGCCATCCACTTCCTGACTTGTGACATGTTCACCGGTACATCATCCATATGATCCATCATCAGCACTTGATCCTGTAGACCGTGATCCTCAACCAGCTCTGGAACCGGGAGTCAACTGAGAGCATCGTCGTTACTATGATACTTGCCCGGCTTGTAGATTATCTGATACATGTATACTCGAAGTAGAACTGCCCATCTCTGAATTCTTGGGGAAACCATCTGGGGGACAGGTTTCATCTCATGGACTAAGGATAGTAAGGGCTTATGGTCAGTGGCGATCGTGAATCTACGACCATAGAGATATTTATGAAATCTCCGTATTCCAAAGATCACGGCCAGGCCCTCTTTATCTAGCTGAGAGTACCTTTCTCAGAAGGAGTGAGTGTCCTTGACATAAACCCTAGTGGTTTTTCTGTGCCATCGGGCATCTTGTGCGAAAGCATTGCTCCCACCCCATACGATGAGACGTCACATGCTAGGATCAATTCTCTGTCCACAGAGTAATGGACTAGCACGCTTGCTGATTGGAGAAGCTCTTTTGACTTTTGGAAAGCTTCATCTCACTTTGTAGTCCTTGCCCATTTTTCATCTTTCCAGAGGAGCTGGTGCATCGGCGCAAGCAGCGTGGAGAGGTTGGGAAGGAAACGGTTATAGTAGTTAAGTAAACCAAGATATGCCTTGAGCTCTGTGACACTGGACAGGGACGGAGCTTCCACAGTGGCTTTAACCTTCGACTTCATGGGATGCAAACCCTGCGCGTCTACTTTATGTCCCAGATAGTACACCTCATTTTCCAGCAGTTGGCACTTGCTTCGTTTTAGCTGTAACCCAGCCTCCTCCAGCCACCTAAGCACTTCATTCAGGTTTCGCAGATGTTCTTCCTTGCTAGCCCCAGTGACGAGAATGTCGTCTAAGTATACTGCAACCATGGGTATGCCCTGTAGAAGACCCTCCATAGTTCTCTGAAACACGGCCAGCGCTGACGATACCCCAAAGGGTAGGCGGTTGTAAGTAAAAAGGCCTTTGTGAGTATTCACCGTGAGGTACTTTTTAGACTCATCATCCGTGAGAATTTGAGCACATGCATGGCTCACGTCTAATTTAGAAAATTGCTGCCCCCCCGACAAGGCCACAAACAAATTGTCAATTCTCGGAATAGGATACTGCTCTAGCGGAAAGACACGATTGCCAGTTAGTTTGTAGTCTCCACAGAGTCTAATTGAGCCATCCGGTTTCAAAACTGGAACCACGGGACACGCCCACTGTGAGTATGACTGGCGTAATGATCTGCTCTTTTAACAGTCTGTTGATCTCTGCTTCCACTTTAGGGCGCATTGCGAATGGAACAGATCGTGGGTGGAAGAATCTGGGCGTGGTGTCAGGTGCAACATGGATTGTGGCCTGAACCCCCTATAAGGTCCCAAGCTCATCTTTAAAAAACATCCTCGTGCTTTGCAAGCACCTGTTGCAATGTCAGCTCTTCTACTTTCATATGCTTAATTTCTCCCCAATTAAGGTTTATTTGCTCCAGCCAACCTCTACCTAGCAGAGTTGGACCAGTACCACCCACTACATAGAGAGGTAAGATTTTCTGCTGGTTCTGGTATTGGACAATTACCTCTGCGACCCCTAACACCTTTATGCTTTCCCCTGTGTAAGTCTTTAATTTAATTGCTGATGGCTTTAATTAAGGCTTTTTTGCATTTGTCCACTGCACTTTAAATTTTGACTCATTCATCAAAGTGATGCTACATCCAGTGTCCAGCTCAAATTCCACCATTTTCCCATTGATTTGCATGTCCACTGTAAAGGGTTTCACTTCTGCGTGGCTACTTTGTACGCTGTACATTGAAAACGCCTGTTCCGAGCCCTCTGATTCGTCTGAATCAACTGTGACATGATGTGAGCGGCTGCTGTGGCCTCTGCCCTGCGCATTGCTACGGTGCCTTCGATCTCTGTTCGTTTTAGCTTCACTGCGCTTTTTCTTGTTTCTACACGCCCGCGCAATGTGGCCCATCATTCCACACGAATGGCATTTTTCTTGTTTAAATCGGCAATCCGACGGTGCATGTTTGCCTTTGCAACGGTAACAGTCTTTCATTTCACCCTCTGCGCGGTTCTCAGTTCTCCTTTGCGATGCCAGTAGCTCGCTACTGTGTTCCCCTATTCTATTGCCTGCCGCTTTCCCCTGCAAATCTTGAGCATGTTTTTCGGCGGACTCCATGGCTATAGCTGTTTTAAGTGCGTACTCAAATGCGAGATTGGTTTCCGACAATAACCTCCTCTGAATGCGTTCGTTGTTTATTCCGCATACAAGCCGATCACGGAGCATTTGTAAAAGCGTTTGTCCGCAATTGCAGTCTTGAGCTAATCTCTGTAGCTCTGCCACAGACTCAGCAACAGACTCGTTTAGTTGGGCTTTCTCATGCGCGAATCCAATTTAAAGCGCTGTACGGTTTCGCTGGGTTTTGGGTTAAAGTGGTATTTAAACAACGTCACTAACTGTCACAGCCCCTCTCCCTTGACACCTGCTGACCCCCCCTTCACCCCGGCACACCAGCTGGCCATCAAAGCAATCGCCCAGCTGGCCATCAAAGCAATAGCCCTCTCTCCCTTGACACCTGCTGACCCCTCCTTCTCCCTGGCACACCAGCTGGCCGTCAAAGCAATCGCCCTCTCTCCCTTGACACCTGCTGACCCCCCCTTCACCCCGGCACACCAGCTGGCCATCAAAGCAATCGCCCTCACCCTTAAAAAGCCTCCACTGTGGACCAGTCTTCGCTGGAATGTAGCCATTCATGGACTTCTGCCTGCCAGTCTACCTGCCACTGAGCCAACTCCTGCTCTACCCCTGGGATCGGCCACTTCAATAAAGACTTGATTTCTTCCCTTACCTAGTTGTCCCATCTGCTTTTGGGTTCTTTCCAGATACATGACAGTAACTCTTGGAAAGTGTGTTCTCCTGGCTTATCAGGGCTTAGTAAACTGCGCATCAGACGATACGTTTGTGCACCGACAACACTTATGAGAACTGACTTCTGTTTGGCTGCATCCTCTGTTACGTTTGCGATAAAAAAAATGTTTCACAACCTCACAGTATTCTTCCCAGGTTTGAACATTTTGATCAAACGCTCCCAGAGCTCCTATTGTCCCGGCCATTTTCAATAAAGTTAACTTTTGTTTCTTCCTCCCCCCTCGTTCTTCCAGGAAAAAAAAACCCTCACCCACACGCTCCTCTCGTACAAGCAGCGCTGTCCGGCTCGAACCTCGTCGCCAAATATGTAGTATCCTGACTACATGAAACAAGCACACACACAAGATTTGTTTACTTATATATTGATGAAAACTTCAGGAGCATTATACAGCACAGCCACCTCGGCAGGCATTCATTACACAACAGAACTACATCCGGGGGAAAGGTCCTAGGTAATAATGGGTAAACCAATTTACTGCTACTGCCACCTAGTGGACATACAGGTAAGTGGATCTGGTTTATTACACAAGTTACTACATGGCTGCAGATATTATAGCTGACCTAGTGTTGCAGGTTTTAACCTCTTTATACAATTCCCGATGTTTAGAAAACTGCCTATGTTCTCCCTTTACTGAAAGGCGGTAATCACATGGTGTTGAATAACTACAGACCCATTTACAAGCTCTCTGTTTTAGGTAAGGTCCTTGAAAGGCTGGTGAATGACGGGATCAAGGAATACATGGGCTTGAACAACATTTTATCTCCCCACCAGTCTGGTTTTAGGAAGAAGAACAGTACAGTCATTGCTGCCATGAAAGTAGTAAATGATATTGTGGAAGCCTTGGATGCCGATAACTGTTGTACTGCACTTTTTATTGATTTGTCCAAGCCATTTGATACTGTTGGCCATGGCATGTAATGCCAGAGATTATCAGATATAGCAATGTCAGACCAAGCATGTTGTTTGGTTTTCAAATTACCTCACCAACCGTAAACAATGTGTGCAGTTCAGTGGTATTTCCTTCAACTTTCTTAATATCACCAAAGGTGTGCCACAAGGTTCAGTTCTAGGACCCACCCCTTCAATATTTATGTAAATGACGTGGGTCAAAATATTAACGTTTCTGTACATCTTTATGCTTATTGTATATTGTTGTACAAGCACTGTTGCCCTGACATTTGGACATCTGCAGTCTGCATTTGATGCTATTTAGTCACATCTGTTCCATCTCAGACTAGGGTTAGATGCAGACAAATTCAAGGCAATGAGATTGTGACCACCTACAAATATTTAGGGATTACGATTGATTAAAGTCTTTCTTTTAAATTTCAGAATGATTACCTTCTAAGGAAATTTAAATTGGGCTTCTTTTTAGGAACAAATCCTGTTTTTACTTTAATGCTAGGAAACAGCTTGTTGCTGCCACTTTCTTGCCTTTCCTAGCTCGCTCTCTTTCATCTGTTCGATGGTGTCTATCACAGAGCTCTGAGAATCATAACCAAGTCCTCAAACACCATTGTAGTCTGTATTATTTAGTTAATTTGACATCATTATCCATGCGCAGAACTTTGCACTGGTATAAATTCATTTATAAATCCATCCTTGGACTGCTGCACACTTATTAACCACTTACATGTCATGTAAAGAGTGCTGCCATAGTTTATGCTACCAGGGCTTCTTCATCGCCCTCGCCATTCCCTCAGTCCATACAGAATTTGGTAAAAAGTCCTTCTCCTACCCTGCCCCATCAACCTGGAACACACTACAGCAGCAACTGAAGCTGTCCAACATGATTCTCCCAGGGGATTTTACACTACTTTTATGACATCTGAAGAGAACATCCTTGGGGGTTTACTTTTGTACATAGTATTTAACATCTGACTACCAATCTGACTACCATTTTGGCACTTTTGCACTTATCAATTTTATGATTTGTGTTCTATTTTTGTCTCTGTATTGATTGTCCTGTCTGTCTGTAACTTGTTTGTTTGTTGTGTTACTACCGTTGTTTTGACCAGATTTCTTGAGAATGAGACCCCATGTTTCAATGAGATTACCTGTCAAAATAAAGGTTTAGAAAATGGTTGACTGGACTGCCACCCACGTTACTACAAAATGACATCAGTCTGGGTGGGTTACTTGATATTTTGTATTTTCTTATTCTTAAATGACAAAATTTTGTGGTTCATTGTTGCCGACCTGCCGCCTGATGTCACGCCCAGTGCTACCTTTCATAACAGTTGTGCCAACAGCTGTCAGGGCAATACAGGAGGCGCCGTCACAGCTGGCTGGGAGTGGGCACATGATGTCCGCTGTTCCATATTCAAAATCAAAGTGGTCCTGGTGGACATCCACATAGCCATCTGAGACATGGAGTTGCTCCTGGCAACAGATATAGCAGCGGTATGCTACAGCCTCACTCCTTAACACCACAGCTATAACACGGACCTGGACGATAGGGAAAATGGAAAATCAAGATGTTTAATTTGAAATTTGATTGATGAAAGGTATGAAGAAGGTTTTATTACTTTTATTTGTTTTACTTTATCTATTGGAAACATTAATTCCTCAAGATTTCAGTTTAAGTTTGTGAAAAAATAATCTTATTTACGGTGCCACAAGTGCAACCCAGCCACGGGGAATGCACAAACCAGTGCACTCTTCGTGCTGGTCCCAAGCCTGGAAAAATGAAGAGGGTTGTGTCAGGAAGGGAAACCGGCATAAAACCGGGTTACCAATGACTGCCACTGGTACTGTTGACCAGCAGGGTGCTGGTGGAAACTATGGTACTGTTGAGCGAAGGAGAAAGGGGAAGGTGTGTCCAGAGGCAGTGGGAGAAGAGGAAGGGTAGGATGTGGAGGTGAGAGTCGGATATTTGAATGTTGGGACTATGACTGGTAAAGGGAGAGGGCTGGCTGATATGATGGAGAGAAAGAAGGTAGCTATACTGTGTGTGCAAGAGACTAGGTGGAAGAGGTGGAAGGCAAGGAACATTGGAGGTGAGTTCAAACAGTTCTACCATTGTGTGGATGGAGGGAGAAATGTGGTAGCGGTAATCCTGAAGGAAGAGTATGTCAAGAGTGTGTTGGAGGGGCGTCCAGGTAGCATAGCGGTCTATTCTGTTGCCTACCAACACAGGTATCATCAATTCGAATCCCTATGTTACCTTTGGCTTGGTCGGGCATCCCTACAGACACAATTGGCTGTGTCTTTGGGTGGGAAGCCAGATGTGGGTATGTGTTCTGGTCGCTACACTAGCGCCTCCTCTGGTCGGTCAGGGAGCCTGTTCAGGGGGAAAGGGGGAACTGGGGGGAATAGCTTCATCCTCCCCCGTGTTATGTCCCCCTGGCAAAACTCCTCACTGTCAGGTGAAAAGAAGTGGCTGGCAACTCCACATGTATCGGAGGAGGCAGGTGGTAGTCTGCAGCCGTCCCCGGATCGGTAGAGGAGCTGGAGCAGCAACTGGGACCGCTCGGAAGAGTGGGGTAATTGGCCAGAAACAATTGGGGAGAAAGGGGGGGGGGCGGAGATGAAGAGAGTGTCAGGCAGAGTGATGAGTATGAAGCTGGAAATCGAAGAGATGATGATGAATGTTGTCAGTGCATATGTCCCACAGGTTGGGTGTGAGATGGAAGAGAAAGAAGAATTCCGGACTGAGCTGGATGAAGTGGTGGAGAGTGTGTACCCAAGGAGGAGAGAGTGGTGATTTGAACAGACTTCAATGGGCATGTTGGTGAAGGGAACGAAGGTGGTGAGGAGGTATGGTGTAAGTATAGCGTCAACGAGAGGAATGTGGGAGGACAGATGGTGGTGGATTTTGCCAAAAATAGTAGAAATTGCTGAGGTGAGTACATATTTCAAGAAGAGGGAAGAACACAGGGTGACGTATAAGAGTGGCGGAAAGTGCACACAAGTCGACTATATCTTCTGCAGGAGGTGTAATCTGAAAGAGATTGGAGACTGCAAGGTGGTGACAGTAGAGTATATAGCTAGGCAGCATCGGATGGTAGTATGTAGGATGACTTTGGAGATCAAGAAGAAGAGAGTGAAGGCAGAGCCAATGATCAAATGGTAGAATGTGAAGAAGGGAGACTGTTGTGTGGAGTTCAGGGAGGAGTTAAAACAGGCAGGTGGTAGTGAAGAGTTGCCCGATGGCTGGGAAATACTGGGAGACAGCTAGGAAGGTACTTGGTAGTGGGATGAGGAAGTACAGTAAAGTATACAGAGGAAGAGGTTGGCGAAGAAGAAGTGGTAGAGAGCAGGTGGAGGAATGCCTGGAGAGGTGGGGTATGCACTAAGATTTTCATTGGGAGTGATGAAGATGGACAGGATTAGGAGTGAATATATTAGAGGGACAGCTCAGGTTGGACGGTTTGGAGACAAATTGAGAGGCGAGATTGGGATGGTTTGGACATGTACTGATGAGAGATGCTGGGTATATTGAGAGAAGGATGCTGAATATGGAGCTGCAAGGCAAGAGGAAAAAGAGGAAGGCCAAAGAGGAAGGCCAAAGAGGAGGTTTATAGATGTTGTGAGGGAGGACATGCAGGTGGTTGGCGTGACAGAGGAAGAAGCAGAGGACAGGAAGAGATGGAAACGGACGATCCGCTGTGGGGACCCCTAACGGGAGTACCCAGAAGTAGAAGGAGAAGAAGAAGACAGTGCCACAAGTGCATGTATCTTTAGTTTGGGGGTCTGAGTTGGAATTGAACCCTTAAACCTAGAAATTCCCTACACATTGAACTACAGATTTGAATACAGGAATTGAACTCCCAACCCTGACTGTGTTAGTGCTTTGCTTTTGTGTTAGTGCTTTTGATTTGCTTTTTTCTGGATAACTGACCTCTTTCTTGTTGGTGCGATGCTCCAGGTACGCCGACACCAGCAGTGTCTGTGTCCCATTGACCTCCAGCAGGGGCACCGTATGTTTATGTGGGGCTGAATGGGTAAAAAGCATTGAAGTGGAAAAAAGAAGACAATCCGAGATTAAACAGTAGAAAACAATAAAACAAATACGGTTATAGTCTTAGTGTAATCTGTAAAAATTTGCCTCACAGCAAAATAAGTCTACCCTGAATCAATCCCACATTAATATCTGTCAAATAACTTGTTAACCTAACTCGTTGGCTAACCCAAGGCAACGTTCAAAACAACATAAAACCCATGCTAATGCTAACAGGAAATGTGTATGTAGTGTTTACACTGTGTAGTATGTGGATTTTGTGTACCTGAGTATCAAGCCTCAAGAATGGCTCAATGCAAACAATGACCTTTCACCTGTCTAATCCCTCGAGCTCTCCCTCTCTCAACAAACTGGCACACTCTCACGCAAACAATAACTCCATCGAAATATAGAGCTAATTCGAAGCAAAGATTTGAAAAGTTGAAAAAAATTAAAAAGACAACGTGTATTTCCATTAGGTTTTACATACAAACAATCTTCCTGTACGAGAGAGACATTTCCAACTATGCGATGGCACCGTCACTGAATACTATAGAATCATGAAGTGCCAGTGACGTCAGATATACCACGATAATGTAAGACGGGAACAGGCAGACAGCTGAGCATCAACATCTCATCTGAGTTGATGTGCCAACTAGTGTACACTGGGATACAGCTGCAGGCGCTGGTGTATTTTACCGCAGTTGTTTATAGTTGGATGAAACTCTTCTTTTTTTGTGTGGATCCCCCTCCCCATCCCTCGCCGATTGTCTCTTGCTAATTACCCCACTCTTCCGAGTCGTCCCGGTCGCTGCTCCACCCCCCTCTGCTGATCCGGGGACGGCTGCAGACTACCACGTCTACTTCCATACATGTGGAGTCGCCAGCCGCTTCTTCTCACCTGACAGTGAGGAGTCAGGTGAGAAGGCACCCCAACCGACCAGAGGAGGCGCTAGTGCAGCGACCAGGACACATACCCACATCCGGCTTCCCACCTGCAGACACGGCCATTTTTGTCTGTAGGGACGCCCGACCAGGTCGGAAGTAACACGGGGATTCGAACCGGTGATCCTTGTGTTGGTAGGCAATGGAATAGACAGCCACACCACTCGGACGCCCTAGTCAAGTCAACAAATCAATTTTATCTGTATAGCCCAATATCACAAATTACAAATTTGCCTCAAGGGGATTTACAGAAACACAACATCCTCTCCGTAGACCCTGACACCGGATAAGGAACAACTCGCTAAAAAACACTTTAACAGGGAGAAAAACTAGAAAGAAACCTCAGGGAGAGCAACACAGGAGGGATCTCTCTCTCCAAAGACCGACAACGTGCAACGGAAGTTGTGTTAACACAATTTACTCAATACAACACTGAAAGAGGATAACGCAATTATCATGGAATTATAAAATATATGAAGAATATGATGAGGAGGATGCCAAGTAGTGTCCAAACGCCATCGGAACAGCCCAGGACCCGAGCCACGTGACCAGCATCACCATGGGGGGAAAAAGCCCTAGCTGAACCATTTTGTATAGCAGAATAAGATGATGGTAACATGACATGATGCTCCCTGTGCTCCGTGTTCTGATGCTTTAGTCGTTTTAATTTAATAGTCCTCATCCCAGTGGGTGAAGAGGCGTTCTGTCTTTTTCATGTTTCATGTGATTCCACAACCCATGATGATAAATCCAGCTCTACACCTTTCAGCCAAATTACTTCTTCTCTGATGAGCATGCTAGCTATATAAGCTAGTATGCTAAAACAGCCCACTGTGAAAACACAGTGCATTGAACTTTAACCAGTCTGACCCAAAATTAGGTAATTTTGACAATAGCAAAATTACACTCAAAATATTGCAGTGCACCTGGAATGACAGAAATGTTGGCAAATGACAAGAGATAGGGAGAGAGCTAAGGGGCAGAAGAGGTTTTAGTTCTGTCGTCACAAGAGCACGTCAGAACGGCCAGAAGAGGAAGAGCTACATAAGAATTAGATTTCAGATTTCTAAAACGTCCCTCTCAGACATGGAAAAGTACTTAAGAAGACATGGCAGGGCTGAAAAGTTTCCCAAGGTTGAGTTTACCTGATGATGCTCGTCCATATTCTGTGTGTTGGTCGGACTGAAATAGGATCTGAGCCAGCCAGGGTCTGTAGAACGGTACACATCAACACACTCATGTACAAGCACACACATGAAAGCCTCTTCATTTGACTTTGTATTCTTACAACAAATTTGTTGTCTGCATTTAACTCATCCAATTGTATAGGAGCAGTGGGAAACTGCAGCGCCCGGGGACCAACTCTAGTTCTTTCTATTGCCTTGCTCAGGGGCAAAGGCAGGAATATTGACACTAACATGCATGTCTTTTTGATGGTGGAAGGAAACCGGAGCACCCGCAGGAAATCCACGCAGACACGGGCAGAACATGCAAACGCCACACAAAGGACCTGTGATGGCCTGGGGTTCGAACCCAGGACCTTCTTGCTGTGAGGCAACAGTGCTAACCACTGGGTCGCCATGCTGCCGCATGCACTTAGTTCTAACACTAACCAGAGTTCATGTCCACCATCTGTGTGTTTGTGTGGGCGTGCAGATGGTACCATTTATACAAAGATCCAACAAAGACCTCAAAGGCAGAACTGGTGGAAGATGTCTCCAGGTCACAACAGCATTAACAGTGGATGAAGGCTGCAACAGAGGGCGGTCCCCAATCGTCTTGGTTCTCCATGCCATTGGACTCTGGCCACCCCCTGTCAAGGACTGTGTGGTGGCTGCAGGCGCATCAGTCGCTCCACATACAAAGCTGTCACACCCAGGCGTCCTCCCCTTATGCGGCTCCAGGATCAGCCTCTATACCCATCTGAGGACCCAGAGGGAGGATGGTCAAACTCGATGCCGAGTGGCCGCCAATGATGACGATGACCATTTATATAGGAGCCATTTATGTAGTCAAATTTATTTATATAGCCAAATTCACTAGGTAGTCATGAAGGGCTGCACAACCAGAACAATATATTTTGGGGCAGCACAATGTCCAAATGGTCAGCACTGTTGCCTCACAGCAACAAGGTCCTGGGTTCGAACCCCAGGCTGTCTCAGGTCCGTTCTGTGTGGAGTTTGCATGTTCTCCCCATGACTGCGCGGGTTTCCTCTAGGTGCTCCGGTGTCCTCCCACCATCCAAGAGACATGCATGTTAGGATTAATACTCCTGCCTGTGCCCCTGAGCAAGGCAATAGGACCTGGAGTTGGTCCCCGGGTGCTGCAGCTGCCCACTGCTCCTATACAATAGGATGGGTTAAATGCAGAAAACAAATTTAATTGCTAGCATGGTAGCTGGAAATGTAGTTAGGTGGATGTGACTGATGTTTCATGTATACTGCAGTGCTGTATTTAAAGGAAAGAGATTGTGGTTATTGTCAAGCCTTATTTCCCGAATGAGTGATATCCTCAAATCTAGTAATGTGCTAGTGGAGTACATTAAGGAATTATTTGGTTGTGGGATCATATGCCCATGTATGGTTGTTTGTTTCCGTTTGTATTTTCAGATACCACAGACATCTATATACTTTGTACCCCTCTCCAAGTGCCAAGATAAAGTTTGCAAGCTATTATCTGCTTCCATGTCCACTCCTTAATCTGAGTCCCACTGTAGATGGATATCCACCTATAACACATTTCTTCCTGTCCTCTGTCACACCAGCCACCTGCATGTCCTCCCTCACCACATCCATAAACCTCCTCTTTGGTCTTCCTCTTCTCCTCTTCCCTGGCTGCTCCATATTCAGCATCCTTCTCCCACTATACCCAGCATCTCTCCTCCACACATGTCCAAACCATCTCAACCTTGCCTCTCTTGCTTTGTCTCCAAACCGTCCAACCTGAGCTGTCCCTCTAATATATTCGTTCCTAATCCTGTCCTTCTTCATCTCTCCCAATAAAAATCTTATCTTCACCTCTGCCACCTCCAGCTCCACCTCCTGTCTTTTCATCAGTGCCACTGTCTCCAAACCATATAACATAGCTGGTCTCACAACCGTCTTGTAAACCTTCCCTTTAACTCTTGCTGGTACCCTTCTGTCACAAATCACTCCTGATACTCCTCTCCACCCACTCCACCCTGCCTGCACTCTCTTCACCTCTCTCCTGCACTCCTCGTTACTTTGGACAGTTGATCCCAAGTATTTAAACTCAACTGCCTTCGTCACCTCTACTCCTTGCATCCTCACGATTCCGCTGTCCTCCCTCTCATTCACGCATATGTATTCCGTCTTGCTCCTACTGACTTTCATTCCTCTTCTCTCCAGTGTATACCTCCATCTCTCAACCCGCTCCTTACTGACGCTACAGGTCACAATGTCATCCGTGAACATCATAGTCCACGGAGACTCCTGCCTGATCTCGTCCGTCAACTGTCCATCACCATTGCAAACACAAAAGGGCTCAGAGCCGATCCTTGATGTAATCCCACCTCCACCTTGAACCCATCTGTCATTCAAACCACACACCTCACCACTGTCACACTGCCCTCATACACATCCTGCACCACTCCTACATACTTCTCTGCAACTCCCGACTTACTCATACAATACCACACCTCCTCTCTTGGCATCTGTTACGTTTCCCGTTAAAGGTCCAGGAGATGAGGGGAAGTAACAAAGAAAATAAAAGTATCCCGGGGGAATAAGAAAGGTGGGAGGCGGAACCAGGTGTAAAAACAGATTAACAAAATTAACTCTTAGTCAAACTACAGAATAAACAGGTAACTAAAGATGCTGGCTCTTAACTAACCAGGCTTTAACCAAAACTCAGATCAAACCAAACCGAAACAAGAACACTAATAAGTTTCACCCTCCTTCTCAAGGAGTCTAGACACAAGAGCTTGCTCTCTGGTTGGCAACAATGGCCCACTGGCCGTCTCTCTCACTCTAGCTGCCAACAATGGCCCACTGGCCCTGTTGGGTGTCTCTCTCCAAGTTACTATATACCCAGCTGATGAGGAATTGGGGTCACCTGGGCTCAATCAGCAGTTCCATAGGAGGCGGGGCATTACTTGGAGAGGGAAAATTAGACACACGGCACTAGGGCCGTAACACCCCCTCCCATAAGTACAAACCCTAGGTTTGTATATATGAGAGGGTAATCACATACACAACACACGGCATTGGGGCCGTAACACACCCTCTCATAAATACAAACCCTAGGTTTGTCTACAAGAGGGTAATCGCATACACAACACACGGCACTGGGGCCGTAACACCCCCTCCCATAAATACAAACCCTAGGTTTGTCTACAAGAGGGTAACTGCAACACACGGTACTGGGGCCGTAACACCCCCTCCCATAAATATAAACCCTAGGTTTGTCTACAAGAGGGTAATCGCATACACAACACACGGCACTGGGGCTGTAACACCCCCTCCCATAAATACAAACCCTAGGTTGGCATTCAAGAGGGTAATCCTCTTCACTCCCTTGGAAGTTGGCTTCATTCTTCCCCCTGAGCAAGGCATCCTCCTGTTGTTTCGCTATTGAAAGCTTCTTGTTGAGGATGTCGACCTGCTCCTTTACAGAGCGAATCTTCCTCAGGGCCTCTTCGTCAGCCATCTTCTTGCCTTCTCTTCGCTCCCTCTCTTCCAGGTCCTTCAGCCCCAGCTCCTCTGCCTCGGTCTTCTCAGCCGCCATGAGCTGGACTTTGTCCCTCTGCTCCTTGGGTGCTGAGCGGTACATATCAAGCAGCAGCTTCAACTCCCGCTGAGACTTCTGGGCTTCTTCGAGTTCTACATGGACAAACTTCAGCAGCTCCATATCTTTACTCCTCTGATTCGCCAGCTCCAAACGAAGCTGCTCTGCCTCAACCCGCATTGCATGGCACTGGCGTGTGAGGTCAGCGACGGCAGACTCGAGGTGTGCAATTCTCACCTCCTGCTTCCTGGGCTGGTTTAGGTCCTCCCCATTCCCTCTCACCTGGGACACGGCCGCCCGCCGACTGCGGTTCTGCCGCTTACATTTTAAGGCCTCACAATGGGCAACCAAATGTCCAGGCATATGGCAGAAAAAACACAGTTTCTCCACTTTAGGTTTTGGAGGGGTACCAACACGTGAAGCTTGAGTAACTGGCAAGTTAGCATTTCGTGAGTCGTCGCTGCAGGGGAAGGAAATATTACGCGGTACAAAGATGTTTTTATGTGGGAGCGCGAATTCGTCCGCCAACACTGCTGCCTGATGCAGAGTAGACACTTTTTGTTCATTCAAATAAGTGACAATGCGGTCAGGCACACAGTTTTTAAAATCCTCCAACACCATCAGCTCTTTTAAGGACGCCAAGTCGTGGACCTTGCAAGCCGAACACCATCGTTCAAAGAGAAGGCTTTTCCCCCGCGCAAAGTCAGTATACATCTGATTTGGGCTTTTCCTGAGGCCTCTGAAACGTTGTCGCTACGCCTCTGGCACTAACTCATATGCCCGCAGAATGGCACTTTTGAGTTTTTCATAGACAATGCTATCCGCGGTGGGAAGTGAGGCGCAAGCTTCCAGAGCTTTCCCAGTTAGTTTACACTGGAGCAATATAGCCCAGGCATCCTGCGGCCAGCTCAAAGCGGCGGCTATGCGCTCAAACGCACCGAAGTAGGTTTCAACTTCGGCCTCACGGAACACAGGGACCAACGTGATGTTTTTGCTCACATCAAAAGCAGCGGTAGAGCTTGGTGTCGGCAACTCACTCGTAACAGCCGAGCCAGGTCCTAACTGCAGCTCTAACTGTCGCATTGTGACGGCTGTCTCTGCCTCCAACTTCCTCAACTCCAACTTCCTACGAAGCTGAAGTTCCCTTTCCTCTTTTTCCAACTGGAGACGAGCAAGACGGACTTGTAACCGCACATCCAGTTTAGAACCAGGCGTGGACTCTACGGAGAAAGGTTCGAAGGGGGGTAGGGTAACCGGTTTCTTCTGTGTCACACCACGGGAACCCGGAGTAAAACTAACCGGTATTTGCTCAGCCGGCTCCTCTGCCGGAGAATCAGGGCGGCTGTCAGCCGAGAACAATGCGGCTTCTCTACGAGGCGCCGGTAAGCTAAGAACCCCTCCAACAATCAGTGCATCTATAAGCGCAGCTTTCAGGTCCCTTTTAGAAAGAGAACCTGAGATGGAGATGCCATAATGCAGCGCAATATCACATAGCTCTTTTTTCCTACAATCATCCAGCTGAGCTAATGTAGGATTAGCTGTAAATTCACACAAATCAAACGTAGCCATAGTTGAGGACACCACAACACCACGTACAGGCCTCAGCTACCGCCACTCAACCTCACACCTTCAAAAGGTCACATCCACCAGTGGCAAATTACGGCAAACTGAAATTAGACGTATGGCTAGCCCAACAAACAAACTTCCCCCATTCCTACCTGGTTGAAGCTTCGCCTATCTGTCTTCTCGGAGCGTGCCGGGCTAGAGGCGGCTTTAAAGGCTGAACTTCGGCGGCCTGAGCCCCGAAAAGCCTACCCCCGCCAGGGAGCGTTGTCCCCGCCCAGGATTACTCCTAAAACAAGAAAGGCAAAATAACAAGAGTGTCTGATGGAAGGACTGATCACAGCCAGCTGGACACTCCCCTATTCTAACCAGGGATGCTGCCTGAGACACCAACCGAAGTGCAATATTCACCGCGCCCGCCACCGGAGACAAGCTGCACACAGCAACAATTAACACACACCAGGAATCCACCTCCTTACTGTCTTATTCACACGAGCCCCCAATTGTTACGTTCCCCGTTAAAGGTCCAGGGGATGAGGGGAAGTAACAAAGAAAATAAAAGTATCCCGGGGGAATAAGAAAGGTGGGAGGCGGAACCAGGTGTAAAAACAGATTTATTAACAAAATGAACTCTTAGTCAAACTACAGAATAAACAGGCAACTAAAGATGCTGGCTCTTAACTAACCAGGCTTTAACCAAAACTCAGATCAAACCAAACCGAAACACAAATAAGTTTCACCCCCCTTCTCAAGGAATCTAGACACAAGCGCTTGCTCTCTGGTTGGCAACAATGGCCCACTGGCCCTGTTGGGTGTCTCTCTCCAAGTTATATACCCAGCTAATGAGGAATTGGGGTCACCCGGGCTCAATCAGCAGTTCCATAGGAGGCAGGGCATTACCTGGAGAGGGAAAATTAGACACACGGCACTAGGGCCATAACAGCATCCCATCATATGCTTTCTCTAAATCCACAAAGACATAGTGTAACTCCCTCTGGCCTTCTCTATACTTCTCATCAACACTTTCAAAGCAAACATCACATCTGTGGTGCTCTTTCATGGCATGAAACCATACTGCTGCTCGCTGATCCTCACCTCTCCTCTTAACCTAGCTTCCATTACTCTTTCCCATATCTTCACGCTGTGGCTGATCAACTTTATAGCTCTGTAGAATAGAAATGTTATTCTCAGCACTTTGAAGACCAGGTCCAGGTGTATATATGAAACGACTTGTGTGAAATAAAGGCGCAGACCACATCCCCTCTTGATTCAATACGGGATGCAGCATCCTATTTTCCAATACAAGATGGCCCTGTATTATAAGGGACGGGTGGCAACCCTGGTTGGTGTCCAGGAGAAGAGTTTCTCAAGGAGCTTCAGTCAGATTTTCACAACAAGAGATCTAATATTTTGGATAAATTAACATTGAAAACAAATGTTCCATAGCCCTCAGGATTGACTTAAGTCCTCAATAGATGAGAGCGCTCACTAATAACTACCTAATGTTAACCATGAACTTAACTGCTATCTAAAATGAACCCTAAACTTGACCACTACCTAACCTTAACCCTAAACTAAACCACCCTAATTCTGCTTACCCACTTGATAAGACTTAAATAACGCTTAAAATGTTACAATTATGAATGAATAAATGAGTCTACCGTTTTTAATGTTACTTTTTCTAAACTTAATTATTTCAACATACACAAAGTTGAATTGCACTTTTGTGTCTGTTAGTGGGACAATTTGGAATGGCTAGTTTGTCTTAGGTAGAGAGTAAACAGGATGGTGTGTTGGTCAGAACACAGGAATGAAGAGGAGACGCGGACTTCGTTTGTGTGAGCTGCACTGAAATCCAGCATAAATTATAGCGAGTTCTGCAACAACAAAAAGGGGAATTGCCATTAGGCACTAGCATGGCAACATTACAGTTAGGGTAGGCCTATTACTATCATATAACGACACAATGGCGACATCTGCTGGAGAGATGAAGAACAACAAAATGGAGTCCGCGCTGGACGATCAACACAAACGGCCAAACCAACACACGACGGCATAAACTGCACGCTAGCCTATGACAGCTTATAGGGAATCACCTTTGCTAAGCTAGCACTTGACCCAAGGAATAATGCAGGACATGCTAACATGGAATATGTCTTCCCCACACTTTAGAACCCACGGGTGCGCAGCGAGCTAGCAACAACTACATAGACTAGCTAAAC
This sequence comes from Lampris incognitus, assembly GCF_029633865.1. Taxonomy (NCBI): domain Eukaryota; kingdom Metazoa; phylum Chordata; class Actinopteri; order Lampriformes; family Lampridae; genus Lampris; species Lampris incognitus. The sequence goes on from NC_079217.1 coordinate 59,677,818, forward strand.
ATAACGAGGCAACTCAGCCTGGAACACTTACTTTTCGTCGGTGACCCAAAGAACAAGCTGGACCGCAACAAAGGACAAAAGAGGACAAATTCACTATACACGTAGACACAAGAATTGCAGGGGAAAACTACATGCACTGTGTACTTATAACACAGGGCCTCTAGCAAAACTACAACTAAACCCAGGCTGCGTCACTCACAGCAGGAGAATCTGGCCAGAGTCTTAAAGGGGCAGGCACCTATAAATGTCAGAGCCTTTTTTACAGTGTCATCATCTGAGCAAGATTGTGTGAGATGTGAACATCGAATCTCCCTACCTCTGTACCGTGTACATGATTATTAACGACGACTTAATTGAAAAACCTGCCTTAAAAAAAACTGCATTTGGAATGCAACCAATCAGCCCTTATTTAGGCTCCGTAGTTTAAGTTTATGTAGTAAAAGCCTCCCCCACTGTCGCAGTAAGGCCTACCTGTATAGCCAGAACAGCAGCATCACAGACAGGACGGTGAGGACAGGTATCAGGTAGACGATCCGTTTGAAGCTCCACAGTTTCGGCTGCTGGTGATAATATTTTGGATGAGACATTGTGGACCGTTTCTGTGGTGGGGGACCACAATTGCAAGACTTGGTCAAATAGTACAAACCCCCCCCCCCCCAGAAAATCTTGGCAGATTAGTTTTCAGTGATTTTGTCGTCCTCCTTTTCCCCCGGACAGTTCTCGCTCCACTGTTCCAGGGGAAATGCTGCGTAGTCCACCCGTCAGGTGTAACGGAAATGGAAATGGTGCAATGACAGCTGATACTAGCTGTAATAAATCTCTATGAGGAAACAAAATTCAAAACAGCTGCACCCATCTGATATCATTAATCCCCATCTATTTCTAAACCTGTTAGTCCTGTGTTCATTGTTACACTTTCCCCAAACTGACTTCCAGTCAAGGCTTTTGGAAAGGCCCAGCGAGAACCTGTCTCTTCACATCTGTAGTCCGTCTCGTTTTTGTAGTTTCAATCAGATGGACACCTTGATGCACTCAGTGTTCCTGGTGCCAACGATGTAGCGAGTTAAAATGCTTCATCTTGCAGGACCACGTGGTTGGTCAGCTCACCTAGTGGAAAACACACACACACGCACACACACACACACACACACACACACACACACACACACACACACACACACACACACACACACACACACACACACACACGTTGATTTGCTTATGCTGTACATGGGTCCATTGTGGCTTAAAGGGGATCTATATGACAGGGTATAGCAGCTAAGTGACTGCTCAAAGGTAGCAGTCAGTCAGGCAGTAAGAGTAGAAAAAAATAACAAGCGGCACCACATACTACAGTTCCTCATCTAATATAACCAATAACAATAACTTCCTGGCTTTTTAAAGTACAATATTTAAGATATGGTGCCAACCTTGTGGAGAGCAGACCAAAAAGGCTGTAGTTGTTACCAGAGATGCTTCCACCAAGAACTGACGTGGGGGGGGGGGATACTTACATTTCAGTATTGTCAATTAAATGCTCCCCTCTTTTTCAAATTAAAATGAATTCATTGCACTCATAAGATATCACACACACACACACACACACACACACACACACACACACACACAGCTCGTGTGTGTATACAGTGCATCCGGAAAGTATTCACACCCCTTCACGTTCCCCACATTTTGTTATGTTACAGCCTTATTCCAAAATAGGATTAAATTCCTTTTTTCCCTCATCAATCTACACACAATACCCCATAATGACAAAGTGAAAATGTTTTGTTGAAATTTTTGCAAATTTATTAAAAATAAAAAACTGAAAAACTGCATGTACATAAGTATTCACACCCTTTACTCAGTACTTGGTTGAGGCACCCAGCCTCAAGTCTTCTTGGGTATGAAGCTACCAGCTTGGCACACCTATATTTGGGGTATTTCTCCCATTCTTCTCTGAAGATCCTCTCGAGCTCTGTAAGGTTAGATGGGGAGCATCGCTGCACAGCTATTTTCAGGTCTTTCCAGAGATGTTCAATGGAGTTCAAGTCTGGGCTCTGGCTGGGCCACTCAAGGACATTCACAGACTTGTCCCGAAGCCACTCCTTCGTTGTCTTGGCTGTGTGCTTAGGGTCGTTGTCGTGTTGAAAGGTAAACCTTCGCCCCAGTCTGAGGTCCTGAGCGCTCTGGAGCAGGTTTTCATCAAGGATCTCTCTGTACTTTGCTCCATTCATCTTTCCCTCGATCCTGACTAGTCTCCCAGTTCCTGCCGCTGAAAAACATCCCCGCAGCATGATGCTGCTGCCACCACCATGCTTCACTGTAGGGATGGTATTAGCAAGGTGATGAGAGGTGCCTGGTTTACTCCAGATGTGACATTTGGCATTCAGGCCAAAGAGTTCAATCTTGGTTTCATCAGACCAGAGAATCTTGTTTCTCATGGTCTGAGAGTCCTTTAGGTGCTTTCTGGCAAACTCCAAGCGGGCTGTCATGTGCCTTTTACTGAGCAGAGGCTTCCGTCTGGCCACTCTACCATAAAGGCCTGATTGGTGGAGTGCTGCAGAGATGGTTGTCCTTCTGGAAGGTTCTCCCATCTCCACAGAGGAACGCTGGAGCTCTGCCAGAGTGACCATCGGGTTCTTGGTCACCTCCCTGACCAAGGCCCTTCTCCCCCAATTGCTCAGTTTGGCTGGGCGGCCAACTCTAGGAAGAGTCCTGGTGGATCCAAACTTCTTCCATTTACGAATGATGGAGACCACTGTGCTCTTCGGGACCTTCAAAGCTGTAGAAATTCTTTTGTACCCTTCCCCAGATCTGTGCCTCGATACAGTCCTGTCTCGGAGGTCCACAGACAATTCCTTTGACTTCATGGCTTGGTTTCTGCTCTGACATGCACTGTCAACAGTGGGACCTTATATAGACAGGTGTGTGCCTTTCCAAATCATGTTCAATCCATTGAATTTACTACAGGTGGACTCCAATCAAGGTGTAGAAACATCTCAAGGATGATCAGTGGAAACAGGATGAACCTGAGCTCAATTTTGAGTGTCATAGCAAAGGGTGTGAATACTTATGTACATGCAATATTTCAGTTTTTTATTTTTAATAAATTTGCAAAAATTTCTGCAAAACCTTTTTCACTTTGTCATTATGGGGTATTCTGTGTAGATTGATGAGAAAAGAAAGGAATTTAATCAATTTTGGAATAAGGCTGTAACATAACAAAACGTGGGGAAAGTGAAAGGGTGTGAATACTTTCCGGATGCACTGTATATATGTGTGTGTGTGTGTGTGTGTGTGTGTGTGTGTGTGTGTGTGTGTGTGTATGTGTGTGTGTGTGTGTTCATGGTGTCTCTATTTAGTCTTCAGAGCTCATTCCAATGAGTAAAACTGATACTTACTGAAAATCAATAACTTGTAGAGCCACGACGTGTCCGCTCATGTCAAAGCAGCACTTGTTCCTTTAGAGCCCACACCAGTTTACGGTGATTTAACCGGCTACCTCAGTAGGCCATGGCAAAATGAGACACCGATTACAACAACTGAACAACAGGACACAACAACAACCCCACAAAAGTGTGCTGGTGCCGTGAACACCTAGCAGGGGAGCGGCTCAAGCAAACAACCCTAGAGCTGTTGCGGGGTCCACGTGGCCTCGGCGTGCAATTACATCTTTGAGGAGGTGAGTGTAGGCTACAGCGTGGCTAATGTGCCAAGCCACGTCGATACCACCGAGACACATGGCGGACTCCCAGCATCGCTCCCCTTAGAACCATAAATCAAGTGTCCCGTGAAGGCGACCCTTGTTGGGATTGTACGCTCGTGCTGCATTAAAAGGATGGTAATGTGTCAGACCATCTCCTCTCAGGTGCTTCATAGAGGTGGATCGCGAGATAAGAGAAGGGCGTGTAGAGCACAGTACTTGTACTTGACTCTCCGTTTGCCTTGCTGAGCCCCTAGTCTGGGGAAGAGTCGAGAGCATTTCTTTCCAGATAAGATCTTTCTCATACGAACCATGCAATTATATGCCTGTGGCGTTTTTGAATGTCTGTTCGTGCTGTTACGGCCTCTTCTTCCTGCCTGCTGGCTTTGTCTCTGCTTCCGTTTCAGGTTGGCAGGTTTCGCGCTTGGTTGTTGTTTCGCGCTCCGAGGGAGGCTTCCGGTGGATCTGCGCGCTTCCTGAGACTTCCTGATCCCACCGCTTCCGCTCTCCAACCAGCACCTTGTTTTTTTAACTTTATTCATCTTTTTTCTTTTATTATTATTATTATTATTATTATTAAATATTTTGATTGCAACCCTCGACTTGTCTCCCTGCTTTTGTTACTTCCCTTGAGCCGGGGCTGTAACAGTACCACCTGGACCACCGGTTCCTCTAAACTCAGTCCGGGTTCCTCTTTAGAGACTTTTGAGCCAATGTAACCCGTGGAAATAGGTACCACACAGGACACAATTGCTACTTTTGGGATTCTTTATTTTTTTGTGTTATCACTCTAAATTGAATTGAGTAATTAAGTTCCGCCTTTATGGTTTACGCAGAAAGATTTAATGAAAAACAAATAGCCCCCCAAAAAACCCCCCCAAAAACAAATCAAAATACGGCAGTGGGCTTATCAATTCCATTTCCCTTCACAGGGACCTCCAAGTTGAGCTTCTGGCTTTGTTCAAAAATCCCAATATCTTGCTAATCACGTTAGGGAATTCCTCAAACAGTCTGTACATCCCACGACAGTCATCGCGCTATTTGCACCCATGGGTTTCATTAGATGGACCCAGAATGCATTTCGCCTGCATCGCTCAGCCCACTCAACCTGAAAAAGGACCAGAATCCCCGAGCACAAGAAGAAGAAATTCGCCAATCTCGTCCTCTAGTGGCACCAGATGGTAACAGCTAAGAGTTAACCCTTTTATGATATTTGTTGTCCCCTTAGGTACAATCTTACTTTTTAAAATGGTTTGTACATATGAATTATATTTTAACATAACAATAACTGTAAATACCTCTTCCCTTGTACATAGTTAAACCAAAATAAAATCTATTCTCTTTTTGATACTAAACATATTTGCACAGGTTACATGGGATTTACCACCTGGCTACATTCTCCCCTGCAATAAGTCAACGCCATCGATGAGTGACTAACCCACCTGAGCGGACCCCATTGCTCCTTGCAATGCTTTTTCAAACAGAGCTGTACGCAGACTGGTCAATACTTGTGCAACCATATCTGTGCTGACCGTAACAGCATTACAAGTTGACTTTGGTACATGGAAAGGGTTAGTATGGGTCCCTGCAGTATCTCGCTTGCTCCTTCTAACAGCAGGAACAGGTGCATTACTTGTCTTTTTATGAGCACGGCTTACATCTGATGTATGAACATCACTGACTGCAGTATGCAAGTCCCTATCTGCTGACTCCTCTGTTTGAGAACTATCACTATGCAAATCTGGACTATCAACATTAGCACGCTCTGTCTCTCACACTTGACAGTCACTTAACCCTGTCTTGGCTACCACTGGTGTATCAGGCACTTCACTTTCAACAGGTATACTAAGTACTTCCTCTACCACCACACAATCAGGTTCAAAAGACTCAGGTGTCCCCTTTGCCCTAGGCTGACTATCAGGGTGTAATCTTGTTCTTGTCCTCGGTTTGGAAACAGGGGGAGGACAGGGGCGCAACTCTGACCTATGGACTCTTTTGATAGGACCCCCTTCAAGAGGCTTGACAGTGTGTGGTACCCTGGATGTGAACTACTCTGTAAACTGTAGGACTCCATGTATCCTGAATCTTGTTCCCTCCTAGGGGCCTGTGACGTAGATAAACAAGTTGGCCAACGCCTACAGAGGGACAAAACACCTTCTCATTCTGCATTGAAATCCTCTCAGCTGCCTTTTGCTCAGAGTACTCCCTGGCTCGCTTGTGTGCCTGTTTGAGCCTCTCCTGGTACACAGACAACCAGTCAAGTTTATTGTCTGGCCCATTCTCATGCCCCAGTAGTGCATCTACTGGCAAATGTGGCGGTACTCCAAAGAGTAGGTAATAGGGTGAATACCCCGTGGGGGAATGTGGAGTCACATTATAGACATGAACTAACCTGGGCAGGTACTCTGGCCACCGTCTTTTCTTTTCCTGCGGGAGAGTGCATGAAGCGTCCTATTATATCTCTCACACCCGTTTCTATTTAAAGAGGGACAAATAGATACTTGGTTACATACTGAATAAGGAAAACATTTGTTCACTGAGTTTGGTGTGTGGATTTATTGATCACTTCAGATTATTGGCAATGGTTTATCTGTATGTTATTGTCCTGCTGGTTTACATATTCGAAATAAATCATCATTCATTCATTCATTCATTCATTCATTCATTCATTCATTCAACTGCTGCTTAGGGAATCTTTCCTGATGAATCCACAAAATAAAACCCAGAAATATGTACTATAAATCGCTTATTTGGTTACTTTGAGTGATTATTTCTGGAAAAACAGAGGTTATGACTATCGGGCGGTGATGGCTGGAATAAAACAAAGCCAGTTTATTTTATTCCCCATCTTGAGACTGGGGAGGCTCCTGAGGAATAAGTCAGACCCGCTCTCCCAGCGAGTTGAGTGAGGGGCTGAGGTTGTCGGCAGAGGGCTCCTCGTACAATTACAAGACCGTTTTGACAGACGGCCTAAACGATGAAATTCCTTGTTGAATTAATTCAGCGTTTACTTAATATAGATTTACAATTTTGGCCATCGAGTCGCCGATTAAAAGACGGGTTTGAATAAATTATAAACAATAATAATAATAATAATAAAACGTATTAAACGTTTGCTCCCCCGTTTGAACTTTGACCACGGCCCCTAAAACCGCTTCGGCGTTCAGCTCTGGCTGGGAGCAAATGATGGATTGGAGACGATGGTTTTTAACTCGTCACTCAACAAACAGGCTACACGGAAGGATAACAAGAGGGCTTTGACAGAATCTCCGCCGTCTGATATCTTGGTTTGTTAGGGTGAAGTAGTCCTGAGCGTGTGACCGTAAAGGCGCCAGCTAGTTTATGTCTCTACGCAAGACTTTCCTCCTACCTTCCCAGTTAATAATTTTCACACCGTTTTTTGATCGAGTCTTACTCTTTTGACGAAATTATCCATCAAATTTAGTCAGATTTTAGTCGAGTCATATCAATTAATTTTAGTCAAATGATCAGCGACTGTGGGGTTTCCGCTATGTCGGGACCAGCGGCGGACCGGCGGCTGCGGGGCGCAGGTACACGGCAGGGTAACAAGAGGGCTTTGACAGAATCTCCGCCCGTCTCACATCTCGGTTTGTTAGGATGGAGCAGTCCTGAGTGCGAGACTATAAAGACGTCAGCTAGACAAGTTTATGTCTCTATGCAAGACTTTCCTCCTACCTTTCATCCGCCAGTCGGTCCCTCGAATGGAAAGTGAAAGTGAAAGAAACGTGAGGAAGACGCTCCTCGGCGTGGCGGACACGCCGCTCTTCTGGGATGGGAAGTTGCAGCAGCCGCGACAAAACAATAAAGAAGGGGGGGGGAGGGAGGGAGGGGAGACGCCTTTTCTCCCGGGCCATAAACATGAGGTGATGAAACGCGTCGCTCCGTTAGTGGAACCATCACAATTCTGCCTAAAACACCGGACGTCAATGAAAGAGTCCATCCCATTCAGAGAGACCCCCTGTAGACCCAAGCTGATCCGCACAAGAAACGAGGTGTAAACTAGTAACAGACCTCCTATCCGGGACAGTCATGTGGTTTTTTTTTTTACCAGACCCCCCCCCCCTGCAAACATCCGACGAGAGAGGGGAAAAAAACTCTAATTTCCCCAAGCAACATTATTCGGACATGACCTCTTGGGTGAACTGGGTTTGATGCAGGTTTCCCCGCAGCATAAAGCATCAGCAGACTCGGTTTGTCTCTAGTTGATCTGCACCTGAACGACCAGCAATACTAAGTGCTGATGTGCCCTGTGGGGAGAGACTCCTCTTTGCACAACGGTTCCGAGTCGGCGGAGGTTAGCTTGTAGTTCTCAATCAGGTCCTCAGGTACCACCAGTACTGCTGTTTGTTTGGGGTTTTTTTTTCACCCTTTCATGTAAATGTAATGATGTTCACCTGCTGTTCCAGGCCTGAACCACAGGTGCTTTAGCCTGAAGCAAAGGTGCGCCACTCTGAAATTGGCCACTAGGGGGGGCTCAACGCACGGTATAAAATGGGGGGTGAGGGTCAACGGTCGAATTTAAAAAAAAAAATCACAAACCATCACAATTTTAGGCAACTATATCTGCTCATTTCTGTGAAGAATGTGTCCGAGCTAGACAGACATGTATTAAAATGCAACTAGTAAAGTGCAAAGTAAAGCGATTTTAACACGATCTAAGGCAGGTCAATACTCAATAATCCAGGTAAGGAAATACCAGGAAGTTGAATCAGTTCATCTGGTATATTCAGTCTCAGCTGACTGCAGGTATCCCCACGCTTATAAACAACACCGTGGCACAACGACCCAAACCATGCCAAGTTCTGTGACCATTAACTAGAGTTAGAATGGCCATGTGTACTATTCACAGAGGATTGGTGAATAATTGCACTCTCTCAAGGATGAGGGTGTGAACATCCTTGATAGGTAGAAACGTTGGTTTGAGTCAACGAGGCCATCTATGTGAAGAGGGACCGGCCATGCCTGAACCGGGGGGGGGGGGGCTAAGAATACATCTGTCACCATCTTACAATGCTGTAGTTGCAACTATTCCCCAGTCCTCTGTGAATAGTACACGTGGCCATTGTAACTGTAGTTAAAGATCACAGACATTTGCATGGTTTCGGTCGCTATGCCACTGTACTGTTTATAAGGGTTGGGTACCTGCAGTCAGCTGAGACTGAAGAGGTCACGTAGATGAGTGATGTAACGTTTCTCCCAATAAAGGTTGTGTCCAGATGAATTAATTCAACTTTCTGGTATGAACCAAAGCATGTTATGCAACTAGTATTTATACAGTATACATATTAACACATGACTGGCTGTAATGTGAGCGTCTTTTTTTTTCTTCAAAAATGAGATATTCAAGTTGAGGTGAGTCTCCTTTGCTGATAACCAGTAGCTCAGTATAGAAGCCAGCTTTAGCGTGGGAAGTGGGGGACCGGGACGGGTGCAGCCCCCCCCCCCCACAGTAGTGGCAGGTGGCTGTGTAACATCTTAGACCGCACACTATGCCTAACTTTTCATAACGTTCAAATGTAAAAAAAACAAATCAAACAAACAAAAAACAAAACAAAACGTACCTTTATGTTATACAGTGGACTCGGGCTGTGTGGAATGTCCATTTTTAATAATAAAGTGAGTAAACACTCCATTCCGAATCTGCTACACATGCGCCTTACAAACAAAACAATGACGTCATACTGCAGCGACCGGGGGGAGGCGGTCGCTTAGACTGTCGGCGGTTCCGCGCTGGGGGAGCGCAATGGCTGATGGGACTGTTAACGTTAGATTTAACATTGTGTTTTAGTGACGTGCAGAGCCTTAGAAAGAGAGAGGTACGTCAACTCCGTAGACGTCAATGGGCCAATTATTTAACAGCAATGGCGGATCATGGGGGCCCCGGATAGTTCCAAACAGTGCGCATAGAATATGTGTCACGTTGGAATACATCTATATCTATATATAAATGTAAAAATCTGAAAATATTGGTGAGTGGTTACCAAAAATCGCGGCTAAGCAGTTCATTTAAATGACCCGCCAAGCTTCGTTTGGGACTATTCGGCAGCTACATGAACCACGTGACCCTCTCGCGTTCTGACCCCTCATTGACGCAACTCGCTCTTTCTAGGGCTCTGGTGATGTGGTCATTCTTGTGTTGTGGTTTTTGGGGTTCGACTCAGACTAAGTCGGGGATCGTTTACTGACTAACTGACTGTAGCAGCGTGACTGGGACTGATGTCGCCACTTGGGGGGGTGGGGGGGGCTCGTTACGTTGTTGTCAGTTCTGGTCCGTTCTGGCCGGTGTGAATAAAAGCACTTCTGGGATCGTGCGGTGTATGGGGCACGGGACGGGAATTGTGAATAAAAGAGATCTCTGCTTCTCGACTTATTCTTCCTCGCCAGCTCGCCACAATACTTTTCGTTTTAGTTGGCAGCCCCCCCCCCCCCGACATAAAACATCTTCCCGCGCGCGCCTGGAAACCAGTGCATCCATCCATCCAGTCATTATCCAAGCCGCTTATCCGAATTCGCGGAAATGCTGGAGCCTATCCCAGCAGTCATTGGGCGGCAGACAGGAAGATAACCTGGACAGGCCGCCAGTCCATCACAGGGCAATGTATCTTCTTCGGCAGTCCATCTAAACGATGATGACTGTGATGCAATTTAAGCTCGGCAAGCACACCTGAGGGCCATCAGGCCCGCATTAGAGCGACAATCTACTACTACTACTTTCGGCTGCTCCCGTTAGGGGGCGCCACAGCGGATCATCCGTTTCCATTTCTTCCTGTCTTCTGCGTCTTCCTCTGTCACACCAGCCACCTGCATGTCTTCCCTCACCACATCCATAAACCTCCTCTTTGGCCTTCCTCTTCTCCTCTTCCCTGGCAGCTCCATATTCAGCATCCTTCTCCCAATATAACCAGCATCTCTCCTCCGCACATGTCCAAGCCATCTCAATCTTGCCTCTCTTGCTTTGTCTCCAAACCGTCCAACCTGAGCGGTCCCTCTAATATAATCGTTCCTAATCATGTCCTTCTTCGTTACTCCCAGGGAAAATCTGGAGGTGGCAGAGTTGAAGATGCTAAGAGTTGAAGATGCAGCTCCACCTCCTGTCTTTTCATCAGTGCCACTGTCTCCAAACCATATAACATAGCTGGTCTCACAACCATCTTGTAAACCTTCCCTTTAACTCTTGCTGGTACCCTTCTGTCGCAAATCACTCCTGACACACTTCTCCACCCACTCTACCCTGCCTGCACTCTCTTCTTCACCTCTCTACTGCACTCCCCGTTACTTTGGACAGTTGACCCCAAGTATCTAAACTCAAATGCCTTTGTCACCTCCACTCCTTGCATCCTGACCATTCCACTGTCCTCCCTCTCATTCACGCATAGGTATTCTGTCTTGCTCCTACTGACTTTCATTCCTCTTCTCTCCAGTGCATACCTCCACCTCTCCAGGCTCTCCTCAACCTGCACCCTGCTCTCGCTACAGATCACAATGTCATCCGCGAACATCATCGTCCATGGAGACTCCTGCCTGATCTTGTCCGTCAACCTGTCCATCACCATTGCAAACAAGAAAGGGCTCAGAGCTGATCCTTGATGTAATCCGACCTCCACCTTGAACCCATCTGTCATTCCAACCGCACACCTCACCATTGTCACACTTCCCTCATACATATCCTGCACCACTCCTACATACTTCTCTGCAACTCCTGACTTCTTCATACAATACCACACCTCCTCTCTCGGCACCCTGTCGTATGCTTTCTCCAAATCTACAAAGACACAACGCAACTCTTTCTGGCCTTCTCTATACTTCTCAATCAACATTCTCAAAGCAAACATCACATCTGTGGTGCTCCTTCGTGGCATGAAACCATACTGCTGCTCGCTGATCATCACCTCTCCTCTTAACCTAGCTTCTATTACTCTTTCCCAAATCTTCATGCTGTGGCTGATCAACTTCATACCTCTGTAGTTGTTACAGTTCTGCACATCGCCCTTGTTCTTGAAAATCGGTACCAGTATGCTTCTTCTCCACTCCTCAGGCATCCTCTCACTTTCCAGGATTGTGTTAAACAATCTAGTTAAAAACTCCACTGCCATCTCTCCTAAACATCTCCATGTCTCCACAGGTATGTCATCAGGACCAACTGCCTTTCCACTCTTCATCCTCTTCATAGCTGCCCTCACTTCCTCCTTGTTAATCCACTGAACTTCCTGATTCACTATCCCTTCATCATCCAACCTTCTCTCTCTCTCATTTTCTTCATTCATAAGCCCCTCAAAGTATTCCCTCCACCTTCTTAGCACACTCTCCTCGCTTGTCAGCACATTTCCATCTCTATCCTTGATCGCCCTAACTTGCTGCACATCCTTTGCAGCTTGGTCCCTCTGTCTAGCCAATCGGTACAAGTCCTTTTCTCCTTCCTTAGTGTCTAACCTGTCATACAACTCACCATACACCTTTTCCTTTGCCTTTGCCACCTCTCTCTTTGCTTTATGCTGCATCTCCTTGTACTCCTGTCTACTTTCTTCATCTCTCTTACTATCCCACTTCTTCTTTGCCAACCTTTTCCTCTGTATACTTTGCTGTACTTCCTCATTCCACTACCAAGTCTCCTTGTCTTCCTTCCTCTGTCCTGATGACACACCAAGTACCTTCCTAGCTGTCTCCCTCACTATTTCTGCAGTGGTTGCCCAGCCACCTGGCAACTCTTCACTACCACCCAGTGCCTGTCTTAACTCCTGCCTGAACTCCACACAACAGTCTTCCTTCTTCAACTTCCACCATTTGATCTTCGGCTGTGTCTTCACTCACTTCCTCTTCTTGGTCTCCAAAGTCATCCTACAGACCACCACCCGATGCTGCCTAGCTACGTTCTCCCCTGTCACCACCTTGCAGTCTCCAATCCCTTTTAGATCGCGCCTTCTACATAAGATATAGTCCACCTGTGTGCACTTTCCTCCACTCTTGTACGTCACCCTGTGTTCCTCCCTCTTCTTGAAATATGTATTCACCACAGCCATTTCCATCCTTTTCGCAAAATCGACCACCATCTGTCCTTCCACATTTCTCTTCTTGACTCCATACCTTCCCATCACCTCCTCATCACCTCTGTTCCCTTCACCAACATGTCCATTGAAGTCCGCTCCAATCACCACTCTCTCCTCCTTGGGTACCCTCTCCACCACGTCGTCTAACTCACTCCAGAATTCTTCTTTTTCATCCATCTCATACCCAACTTGCGGGGCATATGCGCCGATAACATTCAGCAATAAACCTTCAATTTCCAGCTTCATACTCATCACTCTGTCTGACACTCTCTTCACCTCCAGCACGCTCTTGACATACTCTTCCTTCAGAATGACCCCTACCCCATTTCTCCTCCCATTCACACCATGGTAGAAGAGTTTGAACCCACCTCCGATACTCCTGGCCTTACTCCCCTTCCACCTGGTCTCTTGCACACACAGTATGCCTACCTTTCTTCTTTCCATCATGCCAGCCAGCTCTCTCCCTTTACCAGTCATAGTGCCAACATTCAAAGTTCCAACTCTCACCTCCACACGCCTAACCTTCCTCCTCTCTAGCTGCCTCTGGACATGCCTTCCCCCTCTCCTTCTCCTTCGCCCAACAGTAGCATAGTTTCCGCCGACACCCTGCTGGTTAACAGTACCGGTGGCGGTCGTTGGTAACCCGGGCCTCGACCGATCCGGTATGTAAGTCTTATTTATGATCCGCATATTTGATTTGGCAAAGATTTTACGCCGGATGCCCTTCCTGACGCAACCCTCCTCATTTGTCCGGGCTTGGGACCGGCACTAAGGATGCACTGGCTTGTGCATCCTCAGTGGCTGGGTAGCATTAGAGCGACAATATCGTCCACATTTGTCACAGACAAATGTTGTTTGAGTTGGTCTGCTATGTCTTGCATGGTGGGCCTAATCTCTTCTTGTGTATTTTGTTCAACAGCTGTTCTCGATTGCCTTACTGTGGAGCACCATCTCTGTCTGTCCAGGGCCACTGTCTCCCAGCTGGAGTCAACTATGCTGGAGATCTTCATGTGGCGCTTGAGCACACCTTTGAAGCATAGCGTCTGGCCTCCCTGCTTCCTTTTTCCCTGGCACAGCTCCCCATAGCAAACCTCTTTTGGTAGGCGGTTGTCTGGCATTCTTCTCACATGGCAGGCCCATCTGAGTTGGGAGGCTGTTATTAGGGCTTCAACACTGACAGTAACAGCACGTCTCAATACTTCCACATTGGGCACCGTGTTTTCCCATCTGCTTCGCAGCAGCTTTCGCAGATGACGAAGCTGTATGCTGGTGAGCTTCTTGATGTGCTTGCGATACAAGGTCATGCAGTCAGTGGAGTGTAGTAGAGATGGGAGAACAGCTGTGTTGTAGACCTTGATCTTTGTTGTCAGCCTGATGTCATGGTGGGACCAAAGTCATCTGTGGAGGGCACCAAAGGCTTTTGTGGCCACTTGGATTCTTCTGTCCACTTCTAAGTCAGAGGAGTTTGTATCTGTCACAGCATAGGTAAAGCCTTCAGTGGTATTCAGAGTTGCTCCATTAAATAAAATACTGGGCTGACCATCTTTGGGGCTTTTCTGAGGGGGAGGCTGGTACAGAAGCTCTGTTTTAGAGACGTTGATCTTCAGTCCAAACAGGGTAGCCGCTGAAGAGAAGCAGTCTACTATTTCTTGCATTTCTCCAGGATCACTGGCAACCAGAGCTGAGTCATCTGCATAGAGATGCTCTCGAACAAACAGTTCTCTTGTTTTGGTAGACGCCTTGAGTCTCGCAAGATTGTGGAGGTTTCCATCTGTTCTGTGCGGGTCCTGATGTACAAGCCACCTCTCAAGTTGGTTTACGTTGTTTCTGGGACTACAGCGAGATATAATGTGAATAGGGTCGGTGCAAGTACATATCCCTGCTTTACTCCATGCTTGGTGTTGAAAGCATCGCTGTCGACTCCTCCAATTGATACTTTCCCTGTCATATCATTGTGGAAAAGTCTGATGATGCTGATCAGTTTCTGGGGGAAGCCATAAGTCTCTAGCACTTTCCACAGTGTCTCTCTATCAACAGTGTCAAACGCTTTTGATAAGTCCACAGAAACAATGTAAAGTAGCTGGTGCTGTTCGGTCGCTTTCTCTTGGAGATGTCTTAGGGTGAAGATCATGTCTGTGGTGGATGTACCAGTTCTGAAACCACAGTGGCTTTCAGGCAACACTTCTTCTGAAAGGATCTTTATCCGGTTCAGTATGATCTTAGCCAGGACCTTTCCAGCAGTCGACAGAAGTGAGATCCCATGGTGGTTTCCACAATTGCTCGTTCATCCTTCTTCTTTTATATGGCCGCAATCAAAGCATCCTTGAAGTCTTGAGGAAGGCATAGATTCTGCCAGAAGGCATTATAGAGCTTTAGTAGCTCTGACATAAGTATTGAGCTGCCATGCTTCAGGATGTCTGATGGGATGCCATCTTGTCCTGGTGCCTTCCCACTTCTGGTGTCTTTAAGTGCTTTCTCTACTTCAGCCATTGTGATCGGCTCACAGATCGTTCTTGATTCAAGAGTGTGCAGAAGTGCTCTTTCTATCTTTCTGTGATCTCTTTCAGGTTAGCACACAGCTTACTTCCATCTGCCGTTTTTACTGGTGCTATCGTATTGCTTCTTGGGCCGTAGATGGCTGTCAGCGCAAAGAAGAGTCCATGCATATCATTTCGATCTGCTAAGGCCTGCAGCTCTTCTGCTTTCTTGCTCCACCAGTTGTCCTTCATCACCCTAATCTCCTTCTGAACTTTGGCTTTAATTGCCTTGAAGGCCGATTGAAACCTCTCGGAGTTCTCTTTCAGGTGGGCATTGTGAAGCATTTGCTTTTCCTGTAGCAGTTCTTGAATTGCTTCATTTTGACCCTGGAACCAGTCAGGCGATTTTCTTTTTGGATGACCACGCACATCTTTTGCTGAATTATAGATGGTCTCTTTCATTTATGTCTAGCATACTTCAAAGTTACTTGCACCTGTTGCAACCCTTTCTTCATCTTGAAGAGCAGATGTGATTGCTGCAGCTAGTCTCAGTTGTTGTTCTGTGCTTGCTAGCTTGTTGGTATCCAGTTTCTTCGGTGTTTCACGTGGTGTTTCTGTGATTTCGTCTTTAGTTTCATTCGCAACTGTGTTCGGACCAGGTAGTGATCAGTTGAGCATTCCGCCCCACGCATCACCTTTGTTGAGAGTACTTCTATCGAGATTGCCCTGTGATTCACAACATAGTCTAACAAATGGAAATGCTTTGATCTTGGATGCATCCAGGTGAAGTAGTTCTTTTCAGGCTGAGAGAAGAAGGTGTTTGTGATACACAGGTCACGCTCAGCAAAGAAATTCAACATAAGGTCACCATTGGTATTCGTATTGCCCTTGCCAAACTTTCCAATGACACCCTCATAGGTTAAGTGGTCCTTGTCTATCCTTGGATTGAAGTCTCCTAAAATGAGAGGCTTGTCTGCCCTTGTTACACCGTCCACTACTTCAGCCAATTCCTGGTAGAAAGATTCCTTGTCTTCATCTGGCTACGCCATGGTTGGAGCATACACATTGATGAGTGATAAGCGTTCTCCCCCCACAGGGACTCGGAGACTCATCATCCTCTCAGAGATTCCTAATGGTAGAATGGGTAATCTGGACACGATTCTGTTGGTAATGGCAAAGGCCACCCCAGCATGTCTCCTTCCATCGGCCTTTCCAATCCAAAAGAAGGTGTAGATACTCTCTTGTATTTGTCATTGGCCTTCCATCCTTGTTTCTTGGAGGGCAGCAATGTCAATGCGGTATCTCTCTAGCTCCTTAGCAATCAAAGCAGTTCTTCTCTCAGTTCTGGTTTGGTTGTCCAACATGGTCCACACGTTCCATGTAGCAACAGTCAGTTTCACTTTCTTGCATTTTCGACCGCTGAAGTGAAGACCTGCTGGCCGCGGCGAACCAGCCAGTTAGTTTCTGAGCAGGCTTTTTTTTGCCCCACCTTTTCTAGTGGTTCCCCTTATGGGGCGGGCAGTGCTTTCCCTGAAAAGGGCTGCCGGGATACTCACACAGCTGCCTCGATCTTGTTGTTGCCCAGGATTCAACAGACTTGCGACCATCACATGTGAGTCGCCTATGTGCAGAGGTCCTGCTAGTAGCTTCCAACTCCTTAAGCCTGCTACCATCACGATCATTCTGTCCGCCATAGGACTTTGTAAACGCTCTCCTTGCAAGTGTTTTTCCCATCGAGCTCTCCTCACGTCACGACTTGCAAAGTAGTTAAGACAGTCTGCGTCGTGCCCCCGCCGAACAGTCTCTTTGGACCTCAGAACCCATTCCTAAGTGGTAAACCGTATTTCAACGGGCTCAGTAGATAAAGAGGTTGCCCCGCAGTGACAGCTTACTTGTCAAATGATGCCATCCATTGACCAACAGAGTGGGCTCTTCTGCCACAAACACCATCGAGCGCCCTGCTGCCAGCGCCTTCTTGGATTTGAATTCGGAGTTACCTTCCCCTAGCCTTTGCCTAAAGAGGCAAAACTACACTGTCATAATGGTAGCAGCAAATGCTGACCTGACTTGAAGGGCAATATATAATTAATATATTATACATATTCTGTGTATACGCCTGCCGCCCAATGACTGCTGGGATAGGCTCCAGCATCCCCGCGACCCTGAGAGCAGGATAAGCGGTTTGGATTATGGATGGGTGGATGGATGAATTATATGTTATATTATTATAATTATATTGCAATAATATAGCGAATTTAGGTGGGCAGCCCGGGTACTGCCTCGCGAACCCGTGTCTCCCACTCCGCAAGCGACAACGTTAACCAGTCGACTAAAGGGTCCAACCCGTTATAGGACCAACGTGTCTACTTATCCATGCACGTTACAATATATTAATAAATATTTAGATTCAAGATTAAAGATCCTTTATTGTTGCGTCTCTAAGTACAAGAGAGTAAAATTCCTGTGTTTTGGCTCCTCAACACTGCAGCAACAATAGCAATAAAATAACAACAAAATACGGACAACTGTTCTCGCCACTGCTGTTCAGATTTCTTTTAAATCATATCTGATCATTTGACTGGATCAGAAACAGTGATTGGTGCCAGCAAACCCTCAGTAACACTGGCTTTGTTTCAGTTGAATTAGCTCTCCAGACAGAAAGTTTATGTGGACTTTCTCTCCAATCCAACCATTATCCAAACCGCTTGTCCTGCTCTCAGGGTCGCGGGATGCTGCATCCTATCCCAGCAGTCATTGGGCGGCAGGCGGGTCTGACCCTTTAGTCTAGCGGTCAGCGATGCCTCCTGCGGTGCGGGCGATACGGGTTCGCTTCCCGGCCGCGGCAGTTCCTGTGGTTGCGTTGTCCCCCGAATTCGCTACATTGGTGTCAGAAGTAGAATGGAGCGACCGTAAGGCCATCGGAAGCGCATGCGCCCTGAGGCGTGAAGGAGCGGATATGCTTAAGCGCGGGGACGCGCTTCCCGAAGGAGGGGGGTAGTGTAACGTGCATGGATAAGAAGACACGTTGGCCGCTGGTTGGCGGGTCTGACCCTTTAGTCGAGCGGTTAGCGATGTCTCCTGCGGTGCGGGTGATACGGGTTCGCGTCCCGGCCGCGGCAGTTCCTGTGGTTGCGTTGTCCCCCGAATTCGCTACAATATATATATAATTACCCACCTGATGACCTTTCACCTGTCGACCTTACCTGACCTCATCCGATGTGTCTGTCTGCGCAGCGTGAGCAAAGATAGTCCATTGCTTGCCTCGTGCCTCTGGCTTGAGGGCACATCAGATGAGGTCAGGTAAGGTCGACAGGTGAAAGGTCATCAGGTGGGTAATTTTATTTACGGCTAAATTATTATTCATTCATTTTATTAACAGTTAGATTGGGTATGGCTTCACAAAAGGGCATTTACAAAAAATAAAACAATTAAAAAATGTGCCTTGACAAAAGAGCACTTTGGGTATCAGGGGGCAAAGGGGCGGGTGCTTGAGCACCCGCAGCACCCCCCCCCCGTCTGCACGTGCGTGGTGTCTATACCAGATGTGGCTGACTACATGCCACGGAGAGCCATGTGTATGCAGGTTTTCATTCCAACCCGACTCCACACCCGGTGATTTCCTTGATACATTCTTCCTCTTTGGCTGAAGGGTTGCTAATCAGGGACATCACCTGGTGTGTGTCGTGTATCTGCAGGATAACTGAATTATACAACGATCAAGGTGTATCGTGGTCTTCCTCTTTTATTTGCTAGACCATAGTAACATTACAAAACGACTGTTTTAAGCAGGCAGGAAAACACAGGAGTGACCCTCGTGCTCTGTCTTCTGCCAAGGGCGAGCACCAGTGTGACGCACGTACATTTATACAACATACACATCGAGGGTCAGAGGTCAAACATAAAATACATATTACTGCAAATAAAAACATTTGCTTTCGTGTGTATCTCCATACACTACACTCCTCCCCTGAAATATGAACCCAGTACATTTACGCTACAACAACATTTCATTTTATTTTATTTGTTTTTACATCTTTTCAACATGACATTGTTATAACAACAACTGGGTTCTCACAGATTTAATCTATCAGGCGGCTTCACATGCCGCTGCGGCCTCTGGACACCCTCTGCGACTGAGGGGGGAGCAGTATCACTGGATCCTTGCTGCACAACCCTCTCAGTGGATTCTGGAACATTCACAGGCGTTGCTACACATGCATGTGGAACAACCCTCAGATCCTCATCAGAGTCATCTGACACATTACAGTTCTCAATCTCAGTACTGATCATTTGATTGACACGTCTCTTGTACACCTTTCCATACACTTTCACAAGATATGTGACAGGACCAAGTGCCTTTACAAGGCACCCAGGCATCCATTTAACACCTTCCCCTCCCCTGTGGTTTCGAACCAACAACCTCTGTTTAACCAACCAACTTATCTGCTTGCTTGGACTGTTGACTGTTCTGTCTCTGTTGCATGGACTCTGTGAAATTAGGTTTGGTGAGAGACAACCTGGTTTTGAACTGACGTCTGAGAAACAATTCTGCAGGTGTTTTCCCTGTAGTAGCCTGTGGTGTACCCCTATAACAGAATAGGAAATTGTGTATGCAGTGCTGCAACGTCATATTGCTACTCTTCCCCTTTTCAAGAGCTGTTTTCAGGTTCTGCACCAAACACTCTGCAGCCCCATTAGAAGCAGGGTGGTAAGGAGAACTCTTAACGTGTTTCACCCCATTGTTTTTCAGGAATGTTTCAAACTCAGCAGATACAAATTGTGGTCCATTATCAGACACAAGTTCGTCTGGAAGACCCCAAGTGGCAAAGTATCCCCTCAAAACTTCTATGGTCTTTTCAGATGTAGTGCTACTCATCAAAGCTACTTCTGGCCAACGTGAATAGCTATCAGTGACCACTAGGAAGTTGAACTTTCCCTTCTGAGCATAATCTATGTGTATCCTCTGCCAAGGAGGGTTAGGCCAGCTCCAATTGTGAACAGGAGCTGTGGCAGGTTGGTGTCTGTTTAATTGGCATGTCTGGCAACTGTTTACCATTGACTCTAAGTCAGAATCAAGGTTTGGCCACCAAAAGTGACTACGGGCTAATGCCTTCATCTTTACTATTCCCTGGTGATTTTCATGCAATTCATGTAAAATCTGTGGTCTTAACACCTCTGGTATGATTACCCGGAAACCCCACATCACACAGTCAGATTCAACAGTCAGTGTTTCTTATGAAGTATGGCCTTAACTCATCTTCATTCAAATGCTTCGGCCAACCATTCAATGTGAAGCGCTTCACTCTCTGTAGTACTGCATCAGTTTTTGTCTGTTTTGCAATCCCTTGTGAGGACACTGGCACTTTATCCAAGAGTGAGACCCTAAACATAGAACTATAATCTGAGTCTGCCTCTTGAGTCTCTAGTGGTAAACGCGATAATGCGTCCGCATCTGCATGTTGTAAGTATGGCTTGTAACATATGTCATGCTGGTATGCTGCTAAAATTAATGACCACCTCTGCAGCCTAGCTGCTGCCAATGCAGGCACTCCAGTCGTGGGCTCTAGTATCTTTAGGAGTGGTTTGTGGTTTGTAAGCAGAGTAAATTTTCGTCCATACAGATAGTCATTAACTTGGTCACCCCAAAGATGATGCTAAGTGCTTCTTTCCCTATTTGAGAATAGTTGACTTCTGTTTTAGTGAGTGTCCTAGACACGTAGGCTATAGGTTTCTCACTGTTGTCTGGAAACTGGTGTGAAATCATGGCACCTATGCCGTACGGCGAAGCATCACATGCCAACATTACAGGGAGTTTAGGATCATGATGTGTAAGCACTGGTGCGGCTACAAGCTGTGCTTTAGTACGCTCAAACGTCTCTTGACATTTTCTTGTCCAATCCCACTCTTTATCTTTCTGTAGGAGCTCAGTCACAGGCTTAATCTCGCTGGACAGGTTTGGTATAAATTTACCATAGTAATTGAGCATGGATAAGTACGACCTCAATTCTGTTACATTTTTCGGCACAGGAGCTTTGTGCCTTTGTGCCAATAGCCCCAGTGTTCTCTTTAATTGGGCGCATACCCTCGGCATCAATTACATGCCTGAGGTAGGCCACACTGTTTTGAAAGAAGGCGCATTTCTCTTTGTTAAGCCTAAGCCCATGTTCTTCCAGTCCAACCCGGTATCATGCCAAAGCGTGTAATACAGCCGCCTGTCCACTGTTGCACACCGTGTCAGTGTATCGGTTTGCCTCGCCCAAGCGTGAAATGTACACGCATGTATTTTGATAGAGTGCCAGCAGAGGGCGCTAAACTACTCACCTTACTCATTGTCAACAACTCCCCAAAGACGACAAAGAAGCGTGCAGTATAAAAGCAGCGCCCCCTCTTCTCCCAAACCCAAAGCCGGTAAGATACATGGCTGATTATTGTGTTTTAAGTGTATTAACGTTTTTTTAAATGATTTTAGGTTGCACATGTGTGTTGTCATGTTAATTACATGTCATTTAGCGGTAGAGAGTTGAGGAGAACAG
The DNA here is from genome assembly GCF_029633865.1 of Lampris incognitus. Classification (NCBI taxonomy): domain Eukaryota; kingdom Metazoa; phylum Chordata; class Actinopteri; order Lampriformes; family Lampridae; genus Lampris; species Lampris incognitus. The sequence continues at coordinate 59,699,596 of NC_079217.1, forward strand.
CTTGAATTTACCCGGAAGTGTACTTTAAAGTCACGGCAAGGAGTTAGCGCCACTTAGCTCTGTTAGCATTTAGCCTTACAGCTAAGGGGAAGACCTTAGTTGAGTAGTAATGTGTCTTATGGCCCCGCCCGTCTGTAATATGTCTGTAATACTCCCTCCCTGTCAGCTAAGGTGAAGATACACGTGTTTTATATTTCAGGCTGCCTATGAGTGTTGCCATTTTGTCATGGCAGACGCTAGAAAGTCGATCGTCATTAAGGTAACGTTACGTTAAAGAGTAAGGTGGTCAGTACTGGAGGACTGTTTGATAATTGGCTAATTAATTAATCACAGGAGGCTGCAGTGACTGCATATTAATGATTAATAACACTGTCACAGGCCTGCATTGTTTTGAATTATTTTAAATGAGTTCAGTGCAGTTCAGTTGATCTATATTGTCCAGACATAACATCTATGCAGTTTACATGTTGAAATTGACTAAATAAGTTTATTGCATTATGAAATAACAGAATCCTAGTTATCTATTTTGTAACACTTATGCATTTATCACATGGGGGATCCAATAAGGCTTGCTGAAAGAGAGTTAACCATGTTTCTGTTTTCTTCTGCCCAACAGCTTCTATCCCATTCCTATCTCCTTATATCCTGCATCCTCTTTTATTATAAACCAGCGGCTCTTTTAAGAGCCACTCTCACCACTTCTGTCTCTCACTTCTCTCGCTCTCTCTCACACTCACTCACTCACTCACTCACTCACTCACTCACACACACACACACACACACACACACACACACACACACACACACACACACACACACACACACCTCTATCTGTCTGTTTGTCTGTCTGCCTGTTGCCTGCCTGCCTCTGTCTGTGGGAAATGGCGGCTAAACAGGACAGAGCTCGGAGAGCAGAGGATGTTATTTTCCTCGCAGACTTGCTTCTGGCTCAAGAAACAGTGAGTATCTTTACTTTTTCAGTATTTGTGATGAGTGTGGTGATTAGGGAGTGAAGTTTGTATTAAACTTCTCAAGAGTTGTATGTATTTCAGTGTTATCATACAATACTCTCTTTCTTTCATGCAAGGCAAAGCAAGCAAAGGACAAAGCAGCATCCACTACACCTGCTAAAGGCAACAAGTCTAAAGTCCGATGGGTGGAGAGAGATGCAGATGGATTTCCACTGTTCAAAAGAAGCCGAAGTGGAGAGACAAGGAAACAAGGAACAAGGAAACCTTCAGCCACAGCTAGTTCATGTCTTGCAAGAGTACTTGTTGTTACCCACCTCAAATAGGTAATAACAATTAAATTCAGTTTAGCATACAGCCCTATGTACTTGAATTTTGTTGTGGTTTTCACATTTGAAGCATAGACCACCAAACAGCCATTAGAAAGGTCTAATGCTAAGCAAATCCAAAGCTATAACGTCAAAGTGAAGCAGTCATTGAGTTTGAATCAGAGATTTAGTTTCCCAATGTGTTGTCCCATTGTTTTATTAAGGAGATGGAACCATGGCAATAAATTAAATACTGCTTTTAAAGATTTTCTGATTATGTCTTTTTATCATCAAGCACAAAGAAAAACCACAGGAAAAAACATATAGAGTCCTGGGCCTACTTACCAGTCACATCTAGTAATTAGCCATGCCTTCATTTCAAATGAACAGTTCCAGCAGAAATTGTGAAATGAGGTTGACCTGTCAGCTGTACCCTAATGCAGGAATGTCACTACAGACAGCAGTTTCCAATATCTGCCGTAATGCAAAATAAAGAAAGTTTTACCATTAAAATTTCAGTCTAGCGCTGTATTATAGAAAAAAAAATGCAAATGTCTTATAATATTGTGGCAATTATTTTTTACAGCGATTCCGATGTAATTCACTAGTAGCTTAAATGATCATTTCTGCATCATAGTTTCATTTTCAATGGCAAATCATGATGATGTGACATTTGTTGGTGTCTGTACCAAACAAACATGTTTTCTTACATCTGGAGAACAAGAACTGTTCGTTATCAAAAATGGAAACTTCTGTGATGTAGATATTGCACTTGGCCATATAACAATTTCAATAATATTTCAAGTAACTGTGCGGCCTTATTACAGCCTTAAGTTACTAATATGAACATTTAATTTTATGCCAGTAACAGATTCATTGTTTACTTCTCTGTTTTCTCTATGTTTTTAGTTTCTTTGTTTGCCACTAAGGAGGCCTCTACCCCTTTGGAGTCAGCTGAGGAAGTTCCCACAGTGACCCAAGACAACTGCTCTCAACACTTAATTGGTAAGATGACACCTTACTGTAATTAAGCAAGTTAGCACAAAGCGTGAAAGAGATGTTCATTTTATTTGATCTGTCTTTCAGACAATGAGATGCAGAGTCTGAAGGACATTCTGAAGTCAGCAAACGCTCAGAGCACTTCAACATCCACATCATGGAGCTTCCGACAATCTGTAGCCCAAGATGAGTGGCGGAAGGCGAGGTCTCATCACCTTGAGTGTTTGCTGTCCTGCAATGAGGTGCCGGAACGGAAGTGCTGCCATGCGCATCCCCTGCCATAATCCGCTGCAGAGACTGCATGCCACAGGAGTGACTGTGTATGGAGTGTGACGTACACGTTCATGCAAAACTGGTACTCCATAACAGGGATTCCTGCACTGATGGCATTTACAAAGCCATTGAGCCAATGGTGTGCTGTATAAAGCAGGAAGGCACATGTTCACTGGTCAATCAAGGTATTCCTTTTATCTTTTTTGTTAAAGTGGTTAAAGTTCTGTTAGCCCTTGAATTATAATCTTAATTAGACACATTTTTAAGGCTTCTCCCTAATTATTGAACTTCTCTATTCAGTACGTCTATTGCCGACTGTGAGACCTTCCCAGCTGTGCACATGTGACCCAAAAAAACATCATTGAGTCAGCTGGCAGAGCAGTAATTTTGGTTTGCATAAATGGTATGAACTAAGTATTTATATACATATGTTTTTTGCCCATTTGTGTGTCTCAAAATAACCACATACTTAATGTACTTCTTTTTGTTTTTAGGTCGGTATGATTTGCACCTTCCAAATCTGTTGTGCAGTTTGTGTCTGGCACAGTGGACACCCGATAAAGGCGACCTTATAAAGAGCAGCTATTGGCCAGCAACAGTACATGCTGACACGCTGTTTTCAATTGATGTTTTCACCACATTTGAAGAGATGAAAACTGTTGCGCCCAGTTTGTCCAGGCAAGGTTTTATGAGGATGTTGGAGAGGAAGACTTCTCACTTTGGAAGGGTAATTTCAGTGTGGATGACAGTTGCCTTAAGTAGAGATTAGAGAATATTAGTGAGGTGTTTCATTTTACTTTTTACTAATTGACAGGCTGGGAAAATACATGGAGACGTATTCATGCGAAGCTTCATGGAATATATATTCTGCCAGCACCAGTGTGACAACATGGCCGAAGTCGAATCGTTCACCTGCCCGGCATGTACACCAAATATGCTGGCCCTCTGTGCAGATGGCAACAGAAAGCAGTACAGATTTCGGCAGTCAAAAGGGTGAGTTAATTTACACTTTGTAAAATTAACTAAACAAATAATGTCCGAGATTCATCAACATTTTCTTTTTTCTTCACATTCTTTTTTCTTATCCCATTAAGGTCAGAGGAACCATATTTTGACGGCACCTTTATTGTAGGGACACTGAAGTACACCATTTTGTTGAGGACATCAGGAGCAGATTTAAAAGTGTTAGTATTTTTTTTGCACTTTTGTATTGATACATGATGTGGCCAAAATTTTGAAATGTACGATTTTTCCATTTTTTGTAGTTTTGTATCCCTCAATTCCGGTTTGTGTCAGCTTATATTACAACTATTGATTTGAACTAGTGATTTGAACAATTTTGTGCTGAGGTTTGAAATTGGATATGCGTATGTATGGTGGCACTTAAAAAGGTAGTAGCTCTGTATTCCTTTACGTTATTACAGATTTCTGTAATAGATATTGAGTGTGTTCACAGTTCATCACACTGCCTTTCAGCTTTTTTGTGTAACTGGTGTAGGGAAAATGGAGGCTGCATTTTGCTTCAGTATTAGTTTGAAATCTCCAATTACAAAGATGCACAATGATGTGATGTAATCTGACTCAATGTTCGTGATGGACAAAAGAGCTAGTTATAGGAAATCACAGCTTTTGATCTTAACCAGAATATTTTGTCACGTAGACTGCTGGCAGAGGAAACTTTGGAGCCAGTCAGTGGTCTGCTGCTCGTGAAACTGCCAGAAGAGCAAGCAAACTGGACGAAGAAGGCCTTGAGGTGGTTGTTTGCAGGCATGGAGTGCTGCTCAAGGCTCTGAACATGTACAGGGGGGACATTTTTGCCTATCCCCTCTTCCTGCAGAAGAAGCTTCAGGCAGCCACAAACGGGCATTTCCTCTGCACAGACATTGCCTGCAAGTACTGGCCCTACCTGGAGAAGCTGACAGTGTCCATGATGGATCTCAGACCTTTGCTACAGATGAGGCCATTCCTTTCCGTTATGCACGCCAAGGCCCATTCAACAAAGGGTGAGGTACTACGTATTCTTCATCATGCCATTTGAAGTTGTAATTGTTTAACTACTTATACAATACATATGATGATAATTTTCCCTGTGATTTGTTAGATCATATGGAGTGGCAGAAATCAGGAGGGTGCTGGCACAACTGCTGGAGAAGAGGTAGAAATGGTCAACAGCTACCTTTCTCGTTGTGCCCTCACCACCAAGTACATGACAACATCTGGTAAGTGTTCCTTATCTATATTATATTATCTGCCTGTCTTTTATTATTTTTTCTTTCATTCTAATACTTTGTATAGTATGACATAAGAGAAAGCTTTTAATTTAGTTTATTTGGTATTTGATAATATTATAATACATTAATAAAACTTCCTGCATTTATCTTTAATTAAAGCTCAATTGTCAATGCATTGATGAATTTCAATAATGTGATCATTCATGGGACTTTCATCTTTCGTGGAATTTATGTTGATAAAAAGCCAGGAATGACATGCTAACAGTCTACGCGATTGGATGGAATCGACGGAAGCAGGATGGCCTTCATCTTGCATTATCCAGCAGATACATCAAGGTATTGACGAGATACCATGTGACAAGATCATGTTTTCTGACCAAGTCTACATAAAAACTAATGCCCTGTTTGGCCACTTTGTCTCTGATATGTAAGCGTTTCATGATTTTCTCACTTTTTAATATGGCAATACGATGACCAAGGCACAAATATTTGTATTTATTTGTTATTTATTTTACTGTAGACTTTCCAAAAAGCTCAGACTGAGTCTCAGAGACTGGAGGACTTGAGCAGCGAACTTGGGTGTCCTGAGAACATGGTGGAGCAGTGGGTACATGATGTCAGACAATGGGCCACTGACGGTACAGTATTTTATGGACATTCTACTAATTAGTTGGCTAATATTATCGTATCATAATCAGTTGTATAACTGAGACTGGATCTGTGTGGCTGTGCATGTCTTGCACCAGCCATTAGCCTTGCTGTAGTCATGTTATTGTGTTTACCTTCTCCCTAGTCACATGTAACTCATATGCTGGACTCTTGTGTATGTCAGCCTGTCTAGAAAAGATTATGGCAAAAATCCTAATCACGATTATTTTGGGATAATATTGACGTCCTGATTATCTGACATGATTACTCATTCATTTGCTCACTAGGCACTCATTGTACACCAAGCCATGAATGGGTCCTCTTTTTTTTGGTCTCTCATGATTTCTTTCATTTCCTCCCTGTTTCACCCGTCAGTTTTTGGGGAGCTCTTTACTGCCAGCTAAGTCAGGGGATGTCATCATTGTCATTTTGTTTGCTTCAAAGTTATGGTGATTTCGGGCTTTAGATACACTTTAACTTGAAATGAAAGACATCAGAATTGTTTACTTATGTTATTTTTGTTGTTGTTTTTTAATGTTGTGTAGGTACCCGATGTGATGACCAACATAACCTTCAGCAATCAATTGAACACATGTTTCTTGGTGTTCATCAGAAAAAGGCCAGCCTTTATACTCAGACTGGTATGTTGATAAAAAATCTCATATTTTAGTCATTTATTATTTATACTCACAGATTATTTGGATAGTTATGCTGTGTCTTCTGGTCCTTGGTTATTAAATGTCCTCTAAATTGTACAGATATAGACCTATTTAAGTAATTATTTTTGTTGTAAATTTTGATTTATTTATTGTTCAGTAATCTTTTGCAGGATTGCATTCAACCTTCTGATATCTGCATACACACAATTACTCAAACACCACCACACCACTGCCGATCCTGGTTAAGAACGCAACAAGCGTTTTTTCAAATTTGCTGTCCACATTCATGACCTCTGCAGGAACAATCCTATTGATTTGGGTGAACACACAGTGATGTTTAACTCAACGCGAACAAAAGGATAGATTCAGACTTTTTGAGGTATATTCCCTTTCCTCCAGTCACAGGCTATGTTGTTTGAGTGATTGAGATTACATTTTTGCCTTGATCCATCTAGGGCCACTGTTCTGGAGGTACAGCTCAAGCTCCACAACTACAACTCTGTTCAAGTCTAAGGGTCCATAATCTGTCATTACTTTAAGTGCACCATACTTTACAGCCAAAGATAATATGATGCAACTGAAGGTTCACTTTACAAAATGGAGCAGTGGTTCCGATTCACAGTTGCAAAATTATTATTATTATTATTATTATTATTATTGGTTGAGTGGGCAGAGCTACATTCTGGGCCAGAATTTGATAGACTTGTTATTGTTTTAAAAAATTGTGATAAAAGTCTCTATAAAGCACAGGTTACTTTCAGGTTTCCTAAAATCACCTAGTGATGGTTTAAGGTCCTTTCCAGATGATATTAAGATATTGTCCTGCCTCTCTTTAAAATGTTCCCTGTAGAAAGCTTAAGTGAAGAGGGGCATCGCGGGCTACGTTGTCTTCTTCAGAAAAGGCTTGCAGATGTGGAGGAGAAGTTCCAAGTTGTTTGCTCAACTTACAGCCAGGCATTGGGACCAGATGCTGCTTCTTTGCTGGAGGACTGGCCTGAACAGATACCAGAGGACCATAAAGAAGCTGACTGTAGGCGGTCAGATGACAGTGATTTTGAGGCAGTGTAAATCAGTGCTTCCAAACTGGTGGGTTGCGTGTCAGTTCTGATTGGACTGCAACTCTGTTTCAAGCAAAACCTTATTAAGAAGTGTAATGGACGCTAGCCTGATATAGTGCTTTTATTTTTTAATGTCATTGCCTGCAGTGTGTAAGCAACACTAGATTCACTGATGGAAAGGAAACTATTTTAGATGTTTATGTGGAAACTCAGCAGGTCAATTATTCATTTTCATCCCACCCACAATGTTTCAGGGACTGTTACCACTGCCAACTGCTGTGCTGCAGCCTGTGACACCACCCTCTTTAGCTGGCAACGTCCCCATGCTTTGCTCAACTGCTAAGGCAGAGGGTGAATCTGGTCATAACTTTTACTGTAAGGCAACTATCATTGAAAAATGTGCAAAGCCCATTCTTCCTGCATGATCTTTAGGGCCGTCTCCAAATAAGATTTTTTTCAGGTGAATCAGATTTGACAATTCAATATGAATATTGTACATTCCTTCCATTTGTTTTTGGAAATGTTTTGGTTATTCAACTGTTCTTTGATAGTGAACTGAATATTTTGGCTCCTAAGTAAAACAAGGCATTTTTGGATGTCACCTTTGGCTTTAGGAAAAAATGATTGACATTTATCACCATTGACATTGTTTGACATTGTCTTATTGTCAATGTTTTTTTTTCTTCAAATTATGGGTTGACAGCAGTGTCTTGTTTCTGAGCTCAGGATAATATTACACTTTAGAGACCTAAATAATAATTAATCGGTGACTCGTAAAGTACATTTTGCTGACAACACATGTTTTCCGTTGTTAAGGTTTTGCATTCAAGACTTTTGTTAGCTGGGTTTTTTCAGTGTGTTCAGTGTTTTTCATTATGTAAAGGAAATGAATACTTCTCTTCCACTGGATGTAATTTGTATTGGTTTGTAGTGTATACTTCAGTAAGACGTCATTCATGATGACACTACATGAGATACTTCCCAAAACATGACATATCAATACCAATAGTTGAGTCTTGGGTGTTTTGATTTTTGTTGTCATTACTGCTGTTACTGTACCAACCAAAGGAAGTCATTTGTCATGACATTACTGACAGTAAAGCTGTGTTTCAGTGCATGTAAACTTGTTCATGGTTTTTCTTTTTAATAGAAAATAAAATATATATGTGAATTTGCTTGTCATTTTTTATCTTAATAACACCGTATACCCGTTGTTTATTATGTATTTAACTAAAAGACACATAAAGCCATGACATTATTGTTTTAAATTATGGACACATATAAGAAATAATCAATAATGTATTGTTGTTTTTTTCTGTCTTTTGTATTTAAAAAAGTTTTTTGAAAAAAAAATTAACCTTGAAAAAAAAACCATGATTATGAATATATGGATAAGCCTTAGCAACTAGTGTTATATATTATTATATATGTATTACGTGTATATACATATACTGTACATACATACATACATACATACATACATACACACATATATATAATGTTGGCTATGTACATACAGTATGTAGGCCTATACTGTATGTATGTATGTATGTATATTTATATACAAACTGTACATACATACATACATACACACACATATATATGTGTGTAATTAACTCAATTCTTATAATTCATGTGAGTTTTATTATGTGATTCTTAAAAACTATATCAAATCCCTTAGTTTAACTTGTTTCTGGAATAACATGTGATTGGAGTAACTGGAAATAATACAGCAATCTGAAGATGAAAAGGTATCTGGGTGCAACTCCAGCAAGGAACAAAGTATGAAACAGGGGCGTCTGGTCAACATATCTTATTGTGTACTGTTATTGTTTAAACAATGTGCGCCATGAAGACGCAATGTATCTACACGACTTTACGAAGTCACTGACACAGCTTCTGGAAAAAAAAACTTCAATTTCACCAAAAGTTATGAATGTTTTGGTAGGACACGGTTCACGGTTGCTGATTAATCCAACACCTTTGAATGTTGAGACTTTATTCATTTCTGTATTTAAACAAATTACAGATAAATGGCATGTTATCTTGGATATAGATATAACGGGGTAGAATTATAATATGATATTAAAGGACAACATAATTATTTTAGAATTTATTTTTTGGAAAAAAAAAACACTGCACATGAACATTCATAGCTTAAAGTGACAATAATTGCTGTGCAAACAAAACAGTAGTGCTAATGCACAATACAAAGCACTCCAGCACCTTCAGCACTTTGCAACCCAAAGTGGAAGCACTAACAAGTGTCCTTATCCGGCATCCACTCCAATGGCCACTTCTCTCCACCGTAGCACCAAGCAGCAAAGAACAATTCAGATGTTTTGGTTAGGCTCTAAGTGCAGACACGTATACATTAAGACTAAAGACCCCACTAGTATTTTTCATTTGCTGTGTTCTAGTGGATTTTACTACACAACAGTACAATAAGAATATGTTTAAGAATACATTGTGGATGCCTTGCTTTGTTAATGTGTATACTATACTATACTATACTATACTCCAAAGTGTCTTACGTCTTTGGTAGGACTATAAATCATATATCATAAAAGAGAGAGGGAATGTGTCGACATTTTACACAAAATATGTCTGATAAATTAAGCTCGTATGCTGACACACTAATCATGTCAACATTCTACAACAATCATCCAATTATAAAGTGAGTAAGGCAGTGGTGGACAGTTTCAGTATTTTCTAAATATGGCTATTTTTCATAACTCGACGTAACATAACAATGAGCTCCAACTGAACTACATGGGGCACATGAGCCACCTGCAAGGTAACAATGAAACACACAAGAAACATGTATTCAAAGCATTCAGTCTTTACGTGTGTTAATATTAGTAAATAACTTGTTTTTAAACACTTGCTTGGCTAAAGACTTGCCTACCTTGTTGAAATTCTTGTCCGTTTTCCTTATGTATTCTTTTGTCTATATCCTTTCTTATATAAATTATGTTTATAACATGTGTGAAACAAAGATATTCATTCATTCATGAGTAAGTATTGGGAACTAATCACTTGACAGCATTATAGAACTAACTAGGTACGTATATGCTACAAATGAGAAATCATACAGTACATACCAGAGTTTGCATGGCTCCCACTCCACCAGATTCACATTTTGGCCCTAAAAAACAGTGAGACTTTTTTCAGTTTCAATTCTTTGCCGCGTCTAACAATTACAACACCATCTTGAACAGTTTTACAAGATCATTATGCCGATAACAGAAAAACCATTAGCCCTTTTTGACTGGAAAATTCTGTAGCGCTGGAATTTCCATAAAAGGTGAAGTTCAGAGATTGCTTTAGTTGACTCTTCCACTGTATGAAGGGCTGACCACATAGGGTATGAAGTACCCCGTAAAGAATCTTAGGGCCTGATTTACAAAGATCCCAAATAAGGAGTGCGAAATTGGGTGCACACGCCAATAGATTGCACGTGTTGTTTGTTTATGTGTTGTTTAGTGGGTGATCTACTAAGATTGCCTGCCCAAACGACAACAGGTGCAGAAGTGGTGGGGACCGCCCAATTTAAACGAGGGTTCTGCGTGCCTTGCTGGTGTTCAACATGGAGAATGTGGCAGAGCAGATTATGGGAATACAAGGATCCTTCTTTTTCCATTCTGTCTGTCTGTGCTGTTGGCAACCAAATGTAATTAACTTAGGGAGTACACTTTTCTCATTTCTAAGATAGTCAGGCTCCTGCCCAGTACGATACAATATCAAATCAGAATCCGGTTCCTGGAGTCGACTCGTGTCATTGCCAACTTCAACATTTCAGAAATGTTTGTCACATAGTTTTTACAGTCGAAAGGGGCTTTGTATGTCCCGTAACCAAAAAGGAACACTTGAACAGCTAAGAGTATTTTAACTGAAAGAAATATATAATTTTGATTTTCTTTTGATTACATAAGCAGGTGAATGACTGGTACTGTGTTTGAGTGGGATTATATATAACCTTCATAACTTTGCACTTGACAACCCCATTCACAGGGTAAATTTCTTGGCTCCCAACTGTATGTGGGCACTCTGAAAGGGAAAATGTGAAATTCACAAAGCTTGATAATACACTAAACAAGCCTTTATCGATTGAAAAGAGGTTATGGAGATAACAAGGCTTATACTTGGTCTCAGTTTTCTATTGTAGTTCGTACAGAGTTGGTATGTAACGTTGGTATATTACTATACTCAACAGACTACACTGTAGAGTTGGGTGATAGGAGAAATATATCAGCAATCAGCGAGAAGTTGAATCCATAACTCCAAAACCATCTACATCAGTGTTTCTCTATCCTGGTCCTTGGGGTCCAGTGTCCTACCAGCGTTTCATAATCATGGTCCTCGGACAACACTGCCCTGCATGTTTTAAATGTGTCCGTGCCCCAACACACCAGTTTACCACAGTTACAATGAAATGTGGAGCATTAAAACCATAAGCACTTTAATTTAAAGCTACAACGATCACTCAATTATTGATTAGCAATTAAAATAACTGAATAATTTTGTCATTGAAAGAAAGGTCCATATTCAGATTTCAGCTCCTGAAAGGTGAATATTTTCTGGTTTCTTTACTCCACTTTGACAGTAAACTGAATATCTTTGAGTTGTGGACAAAAGAAAACTTTTGAGGACTTCGCCTTAGGGTTTGGAAAACATTGGTTATCATTTTTCAGTATTTTCTGACATTTTATGGACCAAACAACTAATCAAGCAAATTATCGACAGATTCATCGTTAATGACAGTAATTGTTGGCTGCAGCCAGACTTAATTTGCCATAGATATGTGTGTTTAAAACCTGTTTCACATTATAAATGAGTCAAGTTATTGGTTACATTTGAAACAGGAGGTTTTAAATCAAATCATAGAAACATTTCCCTGGTAATAAACACATTTGAATATATCACCCAAAACCTAAAAGGCCACAGCCACTTACAACTGCAAATACAGCCTTCATGTTGACTCACAAGACTTCTGTCAAATCAGATCTGTGGATTATTACGGACAGTAAAACCCACCTTTCCGTTTGCGCGGCAGCATTGTTCTGGGAGCTGGACAGCCTCCTTCCACACCTCCTACATCTGTTACACTGAAAGATTTAAAATATGTGAAAATGATGAAAAGATGCGCAAACTATTACGTCAACGTGAATCACATAAACTATAAAAACCAATGTTCCCGTTTGAATGTTTAAAATATTTGCTGCAGTGGCATCACTGCACACATGGAAACAACCTGAAAGCAGTCTATGTGATCATTACATCCTCTTTTAAATGATGTCATCCTGGTGATCATGTATTGTACTAGTGTATGAGTGTTTTCTTTAAAGTTGTACTTTCAGGATAAGACAGACTGCTTTCAGTCATTAACACTGTAGCGTTTTGACGCACACAGTGATGTCACAGCTGTCATGCTACAGAGCGCCTTGCAGCAAAACAAAACCAAACATCGTCCTTTTTCGCCCACTTGCAACCCATCATCCACTATGAATCAGAATGTTAATTTTGACACATGGGTTAAATGCAGGGTCTGAATCACGACCGGTGGGTAATGTCAGCATCTCTGTTTGATTCTCAAACTTACCGAATCAAGTCATGTCATTTAAACAGCAATGCACCTGAGGCATGTGTGTCTGGCTGTGAAAGGGAATGGGAGATGATAATCTGGTTGGTTTAATTCATGTTACTCCCAAAACACACCTATGATTAATTAAGAGACTTAGTCGCGTGCCAACTGGTGCCAAAACATCAGACATGCCGGTGTTTGGCTTGGCTTTCTGCCAGGTTTGGAAATAAACACAACTGCCTTTGTTCCAAGGGCCTGCAATGTTTCAAGGTGAGAAGGACACACACACACACACACACACACACACACACCTCTGTCTGTCTGTCTGTCTGTCTGTCTGTCTGTCTGTCGCTCTGTCTCTCAGGCCTGGGATCAACAACCAGAAAATGTGTCTCCTGCCACACCCAACTATTTGAGGCTGAAAAAAAAATGGCCAAATGTGATGAGAAGCGGGAGAGCTGGGTCAACGCCCATAACAGTAATGGGACCACGTGTCACATTATTGAGGGAGCATATGTATTGGTATGCAGCTCCCTTTATTTTTGACTGCGGTGCAATCTCTAAATGTTATTAGACATCTGAAAATGAATATTATCTTTTACTGTTGTTTCGTGTGTGTGTGTGTGTGTGTGTGTGTGTGTGTCCTTCTCACCTTGAAACATTGCAGGCCCTTGGAACAAAGGCAGTTGTGTTTATTTCCAAACCTGGCAGAAAGCCAAGCCAAACACCGGCGTGTCTGATGTTTTGCCACCAGTTGGCACGTGACTGAGACATCGGCGTCACGTCTCGAACGTGTGAAGAGTCGTTACCAGGGTGTTATTCAAGGTAAGAACGTTGTGGTGTTTATTTAATAAAAGAGACACTTCCGGGTTGGATGTTCAGCCTTGCAGCCACTGTGATGTTGAGCATCTCGTTTATGTCAAACAAATTCAGCTGCTGAAGTTCCTCAGAAGAGGAGGCTGGGTATCGTCAAGAACCTCATGAGTCCATTCAGTTTCCCTTCTTTAGGTCGCGATCCGATGTTGATTAAAGCGCTTCGATATCGATCCAGTAAGAAGTAGAAATACACACATGACGGGAGTAGCTGTTGATTATCTAGTTCTGCCTGGCACAGCTTGCACAAGGCCTGACTTTTATGTATTTCCTGTCTTCCGGATTTACACGGGGATCCAAAACGACGTCTGGTTGTAAAGTTGAAGGCATCGGCTTCGAGCTGCTGCTCCTTACTTCGGTCCCCGTGTCGTTGTTGTGTGGTTGAGTGCAGCAGCCTTCGTCCTCACAACGCCAATCACACAAAGGTGTTGCTCCCCACGCAGCCACTGGCCAGCGGCTTGCATCGATTCAGAGGATTTGCTGAACCCATATTGAATTGGGGGGGGGGGAATATTGCGATGCATCGATTAAACCCCGATTTCACATTTTGTCTGTCAAATCCCAGCATGATGTAAGGCAGTACGGGACAAGGTAATTAGCCCTACTCTGATGTAATGATACAGCTCCAGTTGAAGAAGTGAAGTGTAGAGGCCAACTTGTCATCAGGAAAGAGACAGAGAATGGGATGTAACTATTGGTCGCCATGTTTTTATAGCGTTTCTACCTCAAAGCCTGTGTGCTGTACTGACTGGAGGCTACACACCACTGCTAAGAGTAAAGCAAAATATGACCCTACAGACACCACCACACACTTCTTGTGGGTCATAAATGGGGATTTAGAGGGATTATCTTTATATGAGTCTTTATATTGTTTTGTTTTTGCAGATCATACCTGTAACTTAAACTAGGCAAACTATTATTACTCAAGATTATTCAATTTTTGTCTCCATTGGAGACTGTTTCCCACAAGGTGCCACCGGACAACTGGATGAGCCCTCATCAGCCCCAGTTGAACCCCCAGCTGGACCACAAGTGGCCCTGCCTGATCCCCCAGCAACTCTGACTGGACCACTAATGGCCACCAGCAGACCCTCAGGTAGCAGTGGCCCCACTTCATCCACCAGCAGCCCCAACTGGTCCACCAGCAGCCCCGTCTGTACCAACAGCAGTCCTGATAGGACCCCCAGCACACCATGCACCCCCAGAGCAGCAATCCCAGAACCTCCGCAATTCCTCAGAAGGACCTCCAGCAGCCTCCCCAGTTTCTTTTGAAAAAGGTATGCATGAAGGGAGCTATATGAAGAGTACTGGAAATAAATTACAAGCCCCACAAAACCACGCACTCTCTCAGTGTGAAAATGTAAAAAAGAAAGAAAAACAGCTTACTGGATCAATGTGTCTATCATCAAATTCCATGAACTGCTCCATTTAGCTATTGTCACTGCCTAAATCCTGCCCGTACCACTGGTTCTCCAACTTTTTCTGACACGCCTACCTTCAGAAGATGAGTGAGATTTCACATCCTGCAAACCACCATTTTTATCAGTCATTAACAATGATAGGTGAAGCATCTAATAAAAAAAGGATTGAAAGTAAATGTAAACAAACACTCATCCCCGCTCCACTCTGCAGTGACACTGTGGCCCAACAGGGGGGTTGGAGAACCACTGGCCGAGATTATATTAGGATATCGAGGGCCCTAATTCGTCAATTCATAGCGCATGGTCCAGAGAGTATGGAGCAAGTGCAGTTTGGGCATATCCAACTTGACTTTGCTGTTCAAACAGTACATAATCTGGGGGCACAGTAAGGAGGTTGTATTAAGTCTCTTAATTAATCATAGCTGTGTTTTGGGAGTAACATGAATTAAACCAACCAGATTATCATCTCCCATTCCCTTTCACAGCCAGACACACATGCCTCAGGTGCATTGCTGTTTAAATGACATGACTTGATTCGGTAAGTTTGAGAATCAAACAGAGATGCTGACATTACCCACCGGTCGTGATTCAGACCCTGCATTTAACCCATGTGTCAAAATTAACATTCTGATTCATAGTGGATGATGGGTTGCAAGTGGGCGAAAAAGGACGATGTTTGGTTTTGTTTTGCTGCAAGGCGCTCTGTAGCATGACAGCTGTGACATCACTGTGTGCGTCAAAACGCTACAGTGTTAATGACTGAAAGCAGTCTGTCTTATCCCTAAAGTAAAACTTTAAAGAAAACACTCATACACTAGTACAATACATGATCACCAGGATGACATCATTTAAAAGAGGATGTAATGATCACATAGACTGCTTTCAGGTTGTTTCCATGTGTGCAGTGATGCCACTGCAGCAAATATTTTAAACATTCAAACGGGAACATTGGTTTTTATAGTTTATGTGATTCACGTTGACGTAATAGTTTGCGCATCTTTTAATCATTTTCACATATTTTAAATCTTTCAGTGTAACAGATATAGGAGGTGTGGAAGGAGGCTGTCCAGCTCCCAGAACAATGCTGCCGCGCAAACGGAAAGGTGGGTTTTACTGTCCGTAATAATCCACAGATCTGATTTGACAGAAGTCTTGTGAGTCAACATGAAGGCTGTATTTGCAGTTGTAAGTGGCTGTGGCCTTTTAGGTTTTGGGTGATATATTCAAATGTGTTTATTACCAGGGAAATGTTTCTACGATTTGATTTAAAACCTCCTGTTTCAAATGTAACCAATAACTTGACTCATTTATAATGTGAAACAGGTTTTAAACACACATATCTATGGCAAATTAAGTCTGGCTGCAGCTAGCAATTACTGTCATTAACGATGAATCTGTCGATAATTTGCTTGATTAGTTGTTTGGTCCATAAAATGTCAGAAAATACTGAAAAATAATAACCAATCTTTTCCAAACCCTAAGGCGAAGTCCTCAAAAGTTTTGTTTTGTCCACAACTCAAAGATATTCAGTTTACTGTCAAAGTGGAGTAAAGAAACCAGAAAATATTCACCTTTCAGGAGCTGAAATCTGAATATGGACCTTTCTTTCAATGACAAAATTATTCAGTTATTTTAATTGCTAATCAATAATTGAGTAATCGTTGTAGCTTTAAATTAAAGTGCTTATGGTTTTAATGCTCAACATTTCATTGTAACTGTGGTAAACTGGTGTGTTGGGGCACGGACACACACACACACACACACACACACACACACACACACAAAACAACAGTAAAAGACAATATTAATTTTCAGATGTCTAATAACATTTAGAGATTGCACTGCATTCAAAAATAAAGGGAACTGCATACCAATACATATGCTCCATCGATAATGTGACACGTGGTCCCATTACTGTTATGGGTGTTGACCCAGCTCTCCCGCTTCTCATCACATTTGGCCATTTTTTTTTGCAGCCTCAATTTGCATGTTTTACAGGATGCAACATTTAGTTGGGTGTGGCAGGAGACACATTTTCTGTTTGTTGATCCCAGGCCTGGCACGCACAGACAGACAGACAGACAGACAGACAGACAGACAGACAGACAGACAGATAGATAGAGGTGTGTGTGTGTGTGTGTGTGTGTGTGTGTGTGTGTGTGTGTGTGTGTGTGTGTGTGTGTGTGTGTGTGTGTGTGTGTGTGTGTGTGATATAAGAGGATGCAGGATGTAAGGAGATGGGAATGGGGTAGAAGCTGTTGGGCAGAAGAAAACAGAAACATGGTTAACTCTCTTTCAGCAAGCCTTATTGGATCCCCCATGTGATAAATGCATAAGTGTTACAAAATAAATAACTAGGATTCTGTTATTTCATAATGAAATAAACTCATTTAGTCAATTTCACCATGTAAACTGCATAGATGTTATGTCTGGACAATATAGATCAACTGAACTGCACTGAACTCATCTAAAATAATTCAAAACAATGCAGGCCTGTGACAGTGTTATTAATCATTAATATGCAGTCACTGCAGCCTCCTGTGATTAATTAATTAGCCAATTATCAAACAGTCCTCCAGTACTGACCACCTTACTCTTTAACGTAACGTTACCTTAATGGCGATCGACTTTCTAGTGTCTGCCATGACAAAATGGCAACACTCATAGGCAGCCTGAAATATAAAACACGTGTATCTTCATCTCAGCTGACAGGGAGGGAGTATTACAGACATATTACAGACGGGCGGGGCCATAAGATATATTAATACTCAACTAAAGTCTTCCCCTTAGCTGTAAGGCTAAATGCTAACAGAGCTAAGTGACGCTAACTCCTTGCCGTGACCTTAAAGTACACTTCCGGGTAAATTCAAGCTGCTCTCCTCAACTCTCTACCGCTAAATGACATGTAATTAACATGACAACACACATGTGCCACCTAAAATCATTTAAACAAACGTTAATACACTTAGAACATAATAATCAGCCATGTATCTTACCAGCTTTGGGTTTGGGAGAAGAGGGGGCGCTGCTTTTATACTGCACGCTTCTTCGTCGTCTTTGGGGAGTTGTTGACAATGAGTAAGGTGAGTAGTTTAGCGCCCCCTTCTGGCACTCCATCGAAATACATGCGTGTACATTTCACGCTTGGGCGAGGCAAACCGTTACACTGACACGTTGTACAACAGTGGACAGGCGGGTGTATTACACGCTTTGGCATGATACCGGGTTGGATCAGCTGGCACGGCGGCGTTACTGAGTGACGGGACATATGTGGCGCGGACACGGCATAGGTGGTGGCTTTTCTGGACCAGCCGCGGCTCGCCAGTGAGATTTGGGGCACGGATCTTCCCGGACACCCCCCGTAGCAAAGTTGGGGCAGGCCACTGCTGTGTGTCAGACTGGTCACATGAGACATCGACGTGTGGTTTAACAGCCAGCTCACTGTCCACATTGCACAGCTGGTCTGATGGAGGCGTCGTTCTTTTCCATAAAGGGAACTCCAGCAGGATGTCAGAGTCGAAATTCTCAACGACGAGGCCCTCAAAATAGAGGTCATGGCCATCTCTCTGGAAGTGTGTCCGTGTCTCTCCCAATACTTTCAAAAGGGACGAGCCATCTGCTTGGAATGCGGACTGCGTACTTCCTGTGACGGGGACGCCCAGCCTGGTCGCGCATGAGGCCCTCATCATGTTGACTGTTGCCCCACTATCAACGGTGAGACGCACAGGGCAGTGTCCATGGAAGGCATCGAGGTAAGGGGACTGTTTGATAAGTACACGTTTCACACCACTAGATGGCGCTGGCTCCCCACTAACGCACTCCTCTACCTCATCATCAGTCTCGACCTGCTCTCCAAAACCTGGCGCGACTTGCCATGTACATTTTATCTTGGGGGGGGGGGGCAGAAAGGAGCATTTGCTGAGGAAGTGATTATCAGGCCTGCCGGCACATTAACAAAGGGGACATGACCTCCTTGTCCGGACAGGGATGGATTGCTTTGACTTGGGGAGTTCAGACACAGCTGCGCGCATAGCCCTAGCACCCTCTGAGGCCTGCAGTTCCTCTAGTAACGAATCAAGGGCTTGTGAGATTTCTGGTTTAATGGATGCCAATGTGCGAGACCGCAACTCAGTGCCGTACCATTGTTTGACGAGCTTCGGTAGATCACCATGTATGAGGCGGAGCCATGTGAGCACAACAAAGTTCTCCAGTGAGGGCGTTAACTCCTCGTCCTCGGTCACAGTCTGTCCCATTTGACTGATGCCAGAATCTTTGCACAGTAGATTGTCTTCCGTGAAGGCCATCAAGCGTTGATATAAGTCCTCTGGTCTATCATCAGGCTCCCGTTTAATAGCAGCAAAGTCAATGAAATGAGCCCCGGTGGACTGAAAGCCGTAATGTAGACGAATAGCTTGCCATATGCTGTCAACAGATGTGGAGTTCCTGACTATGCTGTGACGAGAGATTACAGGACAATAATTGGCTATCTGTCCCAACATTAGCTCTAACATGGCTACCTTCTGTTCTTTATTGCGACGTCAGGGCGCGGGAATATCTTCACCGTCATCTGTGAATCCCCGGACAGGGGACGTTTTAGACTTCTTCTCCCACTCCACGCCATCGAGCAGGAAGGGGGTAAACTCGGCGTCGAGCGACAGTATATAAAGCAGGTTCTGACGCCAGTTCTTAAAAGAGTTCACCGTCTCGGTCTTTGTTAAACACCACTGCTTCGGTGCTCCGTGTGTCGCCATGCTGCCCACTTAGCTAGCACAACTGTCTGAGCTAGCCCGCCCAGCTGCGTCTGGTGGTAGACGTAACTACCCTGTGATTCCCCTGGAAAGGCTACCGCGATTAATTCGCTAAATATCAGTCCTCGGGACGTAAGTCTGGTAAGCGCTGCCACCACGCCAGTAATGAGAGACGACATCAATGAATCACACAACGCAGATGGTAACGTGCGGCAGCGGCCATTTAGTTTATACAGGAAGAACAACAGAACCTGCTAAACAGGCAGACCGGAAGGGAGGCTTGGTAACTATAGCAACCACAACCAATACTGGCGCAAAGCCTCATGGCCGAGTGCCAGCAGGCTCTCTTCTACCCTTCGCTCTCCCCGCACGGCCCGTTAGCCCCGCCCCCCAACTGTTGTGAGGCAACATACTTAAAGTGACATAGACTTTTGGTGTAGAAATTATGGGATGTCTACTGCTATGTACATATTAATTGAAACCTAACTCTGGTGTATTTACACCGGGGTTACAACGTTATTTACTTACGACATTGCCTCTGGCATTTACAGTGTGGATTAGAGTGGATGTAAAAGGCATGTGTACAGATTCAGCCGGCTTCTTCGAATGAATAACAGGAAGTGAACTCTGTTAACTTGGAACTCTTTACGCTTGACAAACGCTCATCAAAATAAGAGTCTATAGAATATTGTCAATATAAGAGTATATCCATATTATGCCTTAAAGCAACACACGGATTAAGCACCGTCACCAGATGGAATTCATCTCAGTAGATACAATAAAACAGGAGTGGTAGTTTCTTCCCGTTTGTTTTTTATTACATTAGAAAGAATGAAAGTAAATTTTCTCAATATTAGCAGAACTCTGAAATCTCATGTGCAGTAGTACTAAGACATGGCTGACTTATCCGGGGTCATACCAGGTGATAGGAGTTGCAAAACTATCTGTTAGATGCTCCGTTGGATCTGAAAAAAGTGCATTTCAGCACTCACCAACACACACACACACACACACTTCCTGCTCTGCCATACCATGAACCCTGATTCCCTGAGTAGCAACATCAAGTGTGGAACAACAACTCACTTGAGAATATTTTATTTCAGAAGCTAGAACAGGACACACACACACACACACACACACACACTTCCTGCTCTGCCATACCATGAACCCTGATTCCCTGAGTAGCAACATCAAGTGTGGAACAACAACTCACTTGAGAATATTTTATTTCAGAAGCTAGGACAGGACACACACACACACACACACACACACACACACACTCCCCCCTTCATTCGGTTATATATATATATATATATATATATATATATATATATATATATATATAGTGGTGATACACAATGGAGGATAGAGACTGCTCGACGTAGGCACGGTTTAGAGTTTCCCAGGAAGTGGCGCCATGTTTTCTGCAGCCTAGCGGTTAGCTGGTTGCCACGAGGGATTGAGCTGTACCGCTGTTGTTACGTGGCGAGTAAACGGGATTGACTCGACTCGATCTCTCCGTCTCCTCATTCCTGCACTCCCACATTGGTGACCCCGCACGTTGACAACGAACATGTCGACCCAAAGCGATGACGACACCGCTCCGGCTCCGAGTGATGCTAACGGTATGGCTCATGTTAGCGCTAGCATCTCAGCAGCGACGGTGAAGTTGCCCGAGTTTAGGCAGCACAGTCCCCGGCCATGGTTTCAGCACATTGAAGCCCAGTTCGAGCCGGGAGGAATAACGCGGGACGTTACGAGGTATTTCCATGTGGTGGCGGCGTTGGGTACCCAGACGACGGCCCGAGCTATGGGGCTACTGGAAGCCCCCCCCCCCCCCGGCTGTGGGAAAATACGGCGCACTCAAGGCCCTCCTTTTGCAGCTCCTCCAGCTGTCGGAGATGCAGAAGGCGGATCGCCTGTTGTCACTCAGCGGACTCGGCGATAGCAAACCTTCTGAGCTGCTGGAGAAGATGTTGGCCGTTTTGGGCTCGGCGGACTACTCCTTCATTTTCAGCCATATTTTTCTACGGCAGCGCCTGTGCGCACAGCGCCAGCCAGCTCCCCCCTCTCCTCCACCAAAGACTACCGCGCTCTGGGTGCGGAAGCGGACAGGATTTTCCTCGCCAACCGGCAGCAGTTCGTTCATGCGATGCTCCCCACCCAGACCTCGCCCCCGCCTCTGGAGGACGCAGACGGCACCGCTGCTGTGGTGGCTGCTTGCCGCCAGCCTGACGGCGGGCTGTGTTATTACCACAACAGGTTTAGTGCCAGGGCCAAGCAGTGTCGCCCACCATGCAGCTTCAGCGTCCAGGGAAACGCCAGGGCCGGTGAGCGCCAGCGAGAACTACAAGCTGTTTATCAAGGAAGCCTTATCTGGACGGCGAATGCTGGTCGATTCGGGCGCTCAGCGTAGTATCCTGCCTGCATCGGCCGCGGACACCATGGCCGGTGGACAAGGCCCCCCCGATGCATGCCGCGAACGGCACGCCCATACGTACCTACGGCACCAGGTATGTGGAGGTGTGTTTCGGCGGGCGGCGTTTCGGCTGGGACTTCGTTATGGCCGCGGTGTCGGTTCCCCCTTGGGCGCGGAGTTCCTATGCGCCTTCAGGCCGCTGGTGGATGTTACGAACTGTGGCTTGCTCGATGCTGTCTCTTTCGCTACATACCCGTGCACAGCCTGTCAAACGTGCTCGCCGCCGGAGATGCATATTGCAGCGAATTCAGGGGGGCAGTCCAGGAACCGTCGCCACAGCCGGGACGCGAACCCATATCTCCCGCACCGCGGGCGATACGTGTTCGCGTCCCGACTCCGTGGACTGTGTCAGGTTCGCAATTGTTCAGCTCCCTGGATCTAAGAAGTGGGTACTGACAGGTGGAGATGGCCCCAGAATCCCGAAAGAGGGGGGTAGTGTAGCGTGCACGCTGGATTGGTGTCAGAAGTGGGATGGCGAGACCGTGAGGTCATCGGAAGCGCGTGCGCCAAGAGGCGAGGGAGTTGATATGCTGAAGCGCGGGGACGCGCTTCCCGAAAGAGGGGGGTGGTGTAGCCTTACACTATCAACACCTGCTGGCAGAGTTCCCTGACCTAACCACACCTATGTTCTCATCAGCGGTGGCCAAGCACGGCGTGGCACCATATTGCCACCCACAGCCTCCCGCTCTGCGCACGTGCTCGGCGCCTCGACTCTGCTAAGCTCGCGATCGCCAGGGAGGAGTTTGCCACCATGGAACGGCTTGGCATCGTGCGCCGCTCGGACAGCTCGTGGGCCTTCCCCCTGTACATGGTTTCTAAGGCTGATGGCGGCTGGCACCCCTGTGGCGATTTTCGTCGCCTGAACAACGCCAAAACCGGTATCCCGTCCCGCACATAAAGAACTTCTCCGCCACCTGGCGAGGGCCACCATCTTTTCCAAAGTGGATTTGGTGCGGGGCTACCACCAGGAACCGGTCCACCCTCGGGATGTGCCCACGATAGCAGTCATCCCGCCGTTTCGACTCTTCGAGTTCCTGCGGATGCCCTTCGGCCTCAAGGGGGCAGCGCAGACGTTCCAGCGGCTGCTGGACTCTGTGCTACAGGATATGCTGTTCTCGTTTGTTTACTTTGACGACATTCTCGTGGCCAGCGCGTCAGCGGAGGAGCACCTGACGCACCTCCGGCAGCTGTTCGAGCGGCTCAGTGCACATGGACTCATAGTCAGCCCAGCCAAGTGCCAGTTCGGCCTGTCGTCCATCGACTTCCTCGGCCACCGCGTCTCCCCACAGGGAGCCGTTCCGCTTCCCGCCAGAGTGGACGCCGTCGCCAGTTTCCCACGCCCCCGCACTGTGAAGTCCCTGCAGGAGTTCTTGGGCATGGTGAACTTTTATAACAGGTTCATTCCCCGCGCAGCTCACCGCATGCGGCCCTTGTACAAGGCCCTTCGGGGCAAGAAAGTCAAGGGCAAGATAGACTGCTCCCTGGGGATGGACGAAGCTTTGGACGACGCCAAGGCTGCGCTGGCCAACACCGCTTGCTGGTGCACCCGTCCCCCACCGCCGCGGTTGCCCTCACGACTGACGCCTCTGACTATGTGGTCGGGGCAGTGTGCGAGCAGTGGGTGGGCGGTGCTTGGCAGCCCCTTGCCTTCTTTAGCAAACAGCTTAAAGAGAACGAGAGGAAGTACAGCACTTTCGACCGGGAGCTCCTGGGTCTCTTCCTCGCCACCCGACACTTCAGGTTCTTGTTGGAAGGCTGCCGTTCTACCGCCTTTGTCGACCACAAGCCGCTGACATTTGCCATAGCCAAGACCCCCGAGCTATGGTCCGGGCGCCAACAGCGTCAGCTCTCTGCCATCTCGGAGTTTAACACGAACATCCGACATGTGGCTGGCAAGGACAACTTGGTCGCCCACTGCCTCTCCCGTGCGGTGGCAGCGTCCATTCACTTGGGACTCAATTACGCTGCCATAGCTGCAGACCAAGCCACTGACGTGGATATCCAGGCCTATCGGACGGCCCCTACGGGGCTGCGGTTGGAGGATGTGGTATTTGACAGCGCCAATGCCACACTCCTCTGCGACGTTTCCACAGGCCAGCCCGCCCCATGGTGCCCACCAGCTGGCGGCTCCATGTTTTGGATGTTATCCATGGCCTTTCCCACCTGGGTGTGAAGGCGTCCACTAAGCTGGTGGGGACGAAGTTCATCTGGCCCGGCCTCAGGAAGGACATCAAGACCTGGGCTGACTCCTGCGTGGCGTACCAGTGTTCCAAGGTACACCGTCATACCAAAGCCCCCTTGGCCCCATTTCTGGTGCCCGAGAGGCGTTTCGACCATGTGAATGTGGACCCGGTCCCCCTCCCACCGGTTCATTCACCTTCTCACCATGGTGGACAGGACCACCAGGTGGCCTGAAGCTGTTCCCCTGCCATCGACCACGTCTATTGAGGTGGCCCGAGCGTTCATCGGGTCCTGGGTGGCCCGTTTTGGCACTCCGGCTGACCTCACCTCCAACAGGGGCCCGCATTTCACATCCGAGCTCTGAACTGCAGTCGCGGAGGGGCTGGGGGTGAAGCTCCACCACACCACGGCGTACAACCCGTAGGGCAACAGACTTTGTGAGCAGTTTCATTGGTCTATGAAGGCCGCTCTTCATGCCAGCCTCACAGACAGCAACTGGGCTGACCGCCTCCCGTGGGTCATGCTCGGCCTTCGCTCCACCCCCAAGGAAGACTTACAGTCCTCGTCTGCTGAGCTGGTTTACGGCCAGCCGCTGCGTGTCCCGGGGGAGTTTCTCCAGGACGCCGTGGCCTCCTGGTCTGCAACTTCTCATCAGGCTGTGGCTCAGGATGGTGCCAACGCTTTCACTCCAATCCCTAAATCTCACCACTGCCTCACTCAGTCCTATGTCCCCAAGAATCTGCTGTCGGCCAGGTACATCTTCATCCACCACGACAGCCATGTACCCCCCTGCAGCCCCCCTACGACAGGCCCTTCCGCATCCTGGAAGGGGGGCCTAAGAACTTTGTGGTGGACATGGGGGCAAGCTGAAGCGGGTCTCGGGGACTATCTCAGGCCTGTCCATTTGGACTTGGGTGGGCCGGTCGAACTGGCCCTGCCCCCACAGGGTGGACGCCCCCCCCTTTTCGGGCCCTCGGCCCAGCCTCGGCCCCTGCCCCCGCCCCCATACCCTTTCAGCGCAGCTGTTTTGGCCGCCTGGTCCGCCCCCGAGATGTTGACTGTTTCACTGGGGACTGTTCGCCTGTTGGCTGTTTGTGTTTCATTAAGAACTGTTGTGTTACATTACTGTTTTGCATTTTTTTGTGATGGTGAATCCTGGCGGGGCCTGTGTGGTGATACACAATGGAGGATAGATTGACCAGGGGCTGCTGCTCCTTTAAGGAAAACGTTCAGAGTTATGACGTAGGCACGGTTTAGCGTTTCCCAGGAGGTGGAACCATGTTTTCGAGAGCCTAGCCATTAGCTTGTTGCCACAAAAGACTGTGCTGTATCTGTGTTGTTTTGTGTGGCGAGTAAACGGAATTAACTCGACTCAATCTCTCCGTCTCCTCATTCCTGCACTCCCACAATATATATATACATAAGTGTATATATATATATATATATACACAATATTTTATCATATTATAATCTAGTTTCTTCAAGTGCAATCCCTTTGGGATGTAGGAATGTATTAAGAGAGACACAAACACACACACACAAAGCTATAAGTCCAATTTCCTCCCCTTGATTGGGAAGTTCGTCTTACAACACACACACACACACACACACACACACATACACACACGCTTTCTCTCACAAAATCACTCCCCCACACACACAGACCCTTCCAGCTATTCTGTATCATCTTCCTGAACGAGTCCTGTCTCTTCGAGGACAGTGTTGACCGCAAGGATCAGGCGGTCACTGTAACCAAGCAGTCGGCTATCATACATGAGCTGGTCTGGAGTCAGCTTGGTCTCCATCGGTGTTCTGGAAAGGAGGGAAATAAAGCTTGATTACTGCACTGCGATATGTATGCACTGAGTGTACCAAACATTGGGACCAGTACAGCCGTTTGTACTGTTGTATTTGGAACACTGCCCCCACAGGTAGAACAATGTAAATGCAAGAGAAATTCACTACCTTCAACAGATTGGTAGTTCTAGAAACACAAATCGCAGTCTATTATGATACAAACAACGAGATAACACTTTCATCATTCATAAACTTTACTACCTACTTGATGTGATTGTAGAGTGATCTGAATTAACTTACTTACATATCTACCAAAACCATTACTTGATCATGCAGATTCAGTTTGCTACAGCACCAATCATCTAGTTGTAGAAGTTGGACATCCACTGTATTTCATTTAGTGAGTGCTTTTATTTTTTTGGACCCCCCCCCCTTTTCTCCCCAATTGTACCCGACCAAATTACCCTACACTTCGTAGCCGTCCTGGTCGCTGCTCCACCCCCTATGCCAATCCGGGCAGCCAATGTTTTTTTCCTAGGATGAATCCCGAAACTTCCCGCCCTCAGGCGCTGGGATTGGCCAGATCTACCTGTCAGTCAACTTTCTGGATTCATCCTAGGAAAAAAATATTCGCTTACCGTACACACACACACACACACACACACACACACACACACACACACACACACAGTTAAGTTGGCAGTTAGCTTGGTTGCAAACGTGGCTAATGGCTAATGTAATCGGGTGAAATATGTCCACACTGAAAGCGATAAATATGTTCACACTGAAATCGATTAGTTAGGACTGCATCAGTTTTCAATTGCTCATGTCTGAGGAGATGTAACTAGAGGGCGCGCTGGGGGCTCTCGTCATTAATACAGTTGATGAAGAGCCAGCAGCTGTCCTGTATTCATTTCTACCCCTGTTCCAGGTAAGGAGGAAAACGGTGTGTAGTTGTTAATATGTCGAGGTGTGTTTTGTTGAGCAGTGTTTGGAAGTGTCTATTACTGGCGCCGAGTGCATGACGTGTGCTTGACATGAGCACGTGATCGTGGCATGCTGCTGGTGCAGAATACATGGTGTGTGCATGACGTTGGTGCATGATCGAGGCATACACAGTGTGCGCATCTTCACTCCTGCCGCGTGTGTGCACGCGTGTGAATGTATTCTTGTGTGCACGTCTGAATTTATGTGTTATATTTGCAGGCGCAGTAGCTAAATAGCATTGTTTTAGGTTGGGATTTGTATTTTGGGTCATTAATATGATTAATACAGTTGATGAAGAGCCAGCAGCTGTCCTGTATTCATTTCTTCCCCTGTTTCAGGGGCATTACACTAACAGTTAGCTAGCAAACGTGGCTAGGGTTAGGGTTAGGGTTAGGGTTAGGGTTAGGGTTGTTGCACGTCGCATCGGCCTTGACTGACAGGCAGATCTGACCAATCCTAGCGCCTGAGGGTGGGAACTTTCCGGATTCATCCTAGGCAAAAAAGATTTGCATTCGGGCAGGGCTGCGGGCTACCACATGGCTCCTCCGATACATGTGGAGTCACCAGCCGCTTCTTTTTACCTGACAGTGAGGAGTTTCCCCAGAGGGACGTAGCGTGTGGGAGGATCACGCTATTCCCACCAGTCCGCCCCCCCCCCCGCGAACAGGCGCCCCGACTGACCAGAGGAGGTGCTAGTGCAGCAACCAGAACACAGACCCGCATCCGGCTTCCCACCCGCAGACACAACCATTTGTGTTTGTAGGGACATACGACTAAGCCGGAGGTAACACGGGGATTCGAACCGCCGATCCCCATGTTGGTAGGCAATGGAATAGACTGCTACGCTTCCCGGACGCCTTGGTGAGTGCTTTTATGCAAGACACGTTAGATGCTTAATTATGGTGGGTGGCCCTATCAGAAAGGAAGCCCTAACCCTAGCCATGCGAGTGCCATATATATATGACCAGTTCATCCACGGAAACCTCCTTGATGGGTCATTGTCTAACTTTCCATAAAGTGTTAGTAAGTCGTTGTCGTTCCTGTTGTAAAATTTAGTGTGCAGCATTAAATAGAATGGAAAGTGACTAAATGAACGGATGAAACCTTTATTGCGCTGGAGGGAATTTGTCTTGCGTGCGCACACACACACACACACACACACACACACACACACACACACACACTTCCAATACCTTGTATGGTACATGTGTGCAATGTCGCCGCTAACCCAAACGTGGCCCTTCTGTGAGCTCAGCAGGCCATGGACAGTGGGGCGGAACACAGCTCGGGGGTTGATTATCATCTTAAAGTTGCTGTGAGTCCACTGGTTGACGGGTTCGTGGTGCAGGTGTGCCAGGATGTTCACGCCGGGCACATCCTTCCAGGCGGGGCAGCAGCCATGCGGGAGATTGGGGGACAGCGAGGACGGGGGAGGAGGGAGGCTGGCGGTGACAGGAAAAACGCTGTTCTTGAACAAGTAACCGAAGTCGGAGCCAAGCTTTTGCTCCAGAAGAGGAAGCAGCTCCCCCCAGCTGGAAGAATAAAGATGTCATCCCAATTACCTGAAATACTCATTTAACTCGTGATATACCTGTTGTGTTTGTCTTTCTGACTGTCTCTCGACCCCCCCCCCCCACACACACACAGCCGGCCCAAGACTTTTTGAGGCCCTAAAAAAAATGTAATTTTCAGTCAGATTGAAAATCAGTCAAATGACCCTTTAAATCAAGCTAACAGGGCGTCCGGGTAGCGTAGTGGTCTATTCCGTTGCCTACCTACATGGGGATGTCTGTGAATGTTCTCATACATGGGGATCACCGGTTCGAATCCCCATGTTACCTCTGGCTTGGTCGGGCATCCCTACAGATACAATTGGCCGTGTCTGCGGGTGGGAAGCCGGATGTGGGTATGTGTCCGGCTTCCCACCCGCAGACACGGCCAGTTGTGTCTGTAGGGATGCAAGACCAAGCCAGACGTAACACGGGGATCTCGACAGTTCGAATCCCCGTGTTGGTAGGTAACAGACTAGACCGCCACGCCACCCGGACGCCCCGACATTAATAGATTTTAAGTAAATATTGGCAAAATTGTAAATAGCAAAAATCTAAAGATAAATTGCCTACTCTAGCTTTAAGGGAATGTGTTGAACCAACATCTGACAATCAGTTCAAACAACCCGAGTTACACTCAGGTTGGTGGCCATGGGGCCCGAAGCCGCCACTTCCTTAACTTATGTCTTGATTCGGCCCTGCAAACGCGCGCACACACACACACACAAAACACGCACACGCACACACACGCACACGCACACACATATACAGAAGACTACCTGTCCACCGTTTGTGGCAGTATGAGCTCATCCATATCGTGGAGGGCCAGGTATTTGGAGCGGTACATGTATCTGTAGACGCAGTCAGTCAGGGCAGGGATCTGACCATAGTAGTGCATCTGACCGGGGCTGTACTGAGGCTGCCAACCCCTAGACACATTCATCAGGCTGGACAAGTGCCATGGAATCACCTCCACAAGACCTGGTAGCATGTAACCACACAAAAAAACACAAAAAACAAAACAGAGAAACATCAGCAAAACAAATAGTACTTTTCTTGGAGAGAATGTGTGGAATAACTGAAAGCATTGGAAAGGTGTTTACTACAGACATGTGAAAAGCCAATCCTGAGACCTAACATTACATTTTAATGGCAAAAACTCACAGCGAGAAGATTTTGTGTTGATTTCTATACAGGCCATTCCATATGCAGAAATAACCAAGTAGCATACAAGTAAAACTTACTGGTTAATAGATGAGTAAAATAGGGTCTTTTCTATATCTCTGGTTTGTTTCCTTGTCATTATAATGTGATGTTAAATATAATCCACATCAAACACTGTATGGGATACATACACACGTCACATTGTACCAAACAGTGTTGTGAATCCTTTGTATCACAGGGTAAATAGTAATTATGTGTTAAACTGGAATATAAGGTCAATGTTGGACATCCTGCTGAGTAACATAACCACAGTAAATATAATACTACATCTGTTTAAGTACATAAAACCCTGAACGTTGTTTCACATGTGCATACTTCAACACCGATTAGAAAGACCAGTTAAGACAAAGGAACAGCTGATCACGTGACTATATTCCCACTTCATATTTTTTGTTTGTCAACGGAGTTTCCATGAACCATTTGGTTCAACAACTCAAACGCAAAAACCACCTCAAGTGAGCGTTAAGAATGTTTTGCAATAGGACATCCAGGCAGCGTGGCGGTCTACTCTGTTTGTAGCTAACCCAATTCTAAGTTTAATTCTAAAGAGATTTCCCTGACGAACAACCACTTATTCATATTATTGCAGGTCTAATGTTTTAAATATGTATTACAGTATTTCCTGTTTTGTTTGCTTTGAGTGACTTTTATTCTGAAATTACGAATTGATTCTTAGTATTTCCTATTGCGAACGAAAGAAGGAACATTAACGGTGAAATGAAATCTCATTAAGTCAAATTTTATTGTATTAGCACCCTCCGAAGAGGCACAAGGTTAGTGCTCTTTGTATTGTATTGTTGTGTTTTTGTGCTTTGATGTAATTTTGAAGCCTTAAGGAACTTCATAGCTCCTCTAAGTCGAGTATCTGTTAACAGATGTGAGCTAATGTTAAGCTAGGGTAACGCTTGAAGCTACATGACTAGGTAGTTAATGTATTTCTGTTTGTGCTATATATTTAGCTCTTACGGTGGTTTGGAGTTTTTAAATTAATGAAAAATCATCAGTTGAAGTGTTGGCCATCATGTGGTGGGGCTGCTACAGTAAGAGCTTGACCTGCACCTGCTACATCACGCTGCCTATGTAATACAAGGACCGCACGGCACAGCACACAAAGCGCAGTGGGTTGCAGCACGTTGTGTGATGGTCAAGGGAGACGGTAAGGACAGCATACAGCTACACGCAACTGGATGACAGTACGGAACAGATAAATAAGCTACAAACGGAAATACAAGAAAGTGGAAATTTACTGCACCAAGGGGAATGTGAAGACATGTTTAGACAGGAATTAAAGGAGATAAATGAAAGCAAGGAAAACCGACTGGGTGAGCTTCAGCATGAAATGGATAATGATGACCTAACTTTACCAAGACGTTCAGAACGTCCTCCCAAGCTCACGGAGAAAATGCTAGCTTACCAAAGGGAGGAACTAAGTAAAAAGGAAAAAAGACTGCTTAGCCCGTATGAACAATGGAAAATTCAAATCAGAGCGTCCAAAGAAAATTTAAAGAAAGACATATCAGAACGTGAATTGGCTACCATGGCAGACACCATCGAAAAAGGAATGAATGAAGTCATGAAAATTTATGAGAGCAAGTTACACCAATAAGAGAGCGAGTTACACCAGCCACTGAACTTGGACACAAAATTGATGCATGCGAGGCTGTAAGTAAAGACATTGTGGAAAATAGCCTTGGAACGCCTATTAGCTGGTGAGTTTGATGAAGCATTCGAAAGGCACCGTCTTCGTCAGCTACGAGCCCATGGCTATGCTCACTCCATATATGGTACTGCCTCTAAGTCAGGAGCTAGTCAGCGCTCTGAATCCATGAGCACAGCTGCAAAAAAGGGCTGAGGCAGCTGCAGAGCTTGCTGCAAAAGAAGCACAATACAAAATAATGCAAGAAGAAAGAAAGCAGAAACAAAAAATAAGAATGATGGAAGAACAACATAGAAAGGAGATAGACATACAGCGATCTGAATTACAGCGTCTACAAGCAGAAAAGGACATGGAGGCTGTTCATGCTAGACTGGGGATCTATAACCGAGAAATCAAGCGGCAAAGTGGTAGTCAGCCCATACAACAGAATAACAGACAGCTTACTTTCAATGCACTCATAGACCATCAAAATCCTCGCATTGATAGGCCATCGCCCCCTACTGATGTATCCTACCTGGCCCAAGCAATTCAAGAAAACATGGCCACAAATAGACTCCCAATTCCAACTCCCACAGTGTTTAATGGCGATCCAATTCACTACATCGAATGGAAAGCCTCATTCAAATCTCTTATGACCAAAAGAATATTTCCTTGGCCGATAAGCTCTATTACTTAAAGAAATACATCAGTGGCCCTGCTCATAAATGCCTTGAAGACACTTTTTATAGAGATGATAATGAGGCATACAGAGATGCATGGAATAAGCTCAACCAACGCTATGGTCAGCCTTTTATCATACAATGAGCTTTCAGAGACAAGCTGTCAAAATGGCTGAAAATACAGCCCAAAGATGCAGAAGGCTTACGAACATTTGCTGATTTCCTGAATGCCTGTCTACAAGCCATGCCTCATGTGAAGGGCCTAGAAATATTAAATGACTGTGAAGAAAACCAAA
The DNA here is from genome assembly GCF_029633865.1 of Lampris incognitus. Classification (NCBI taxonomy): domain Eukaryota; kingdom Metazoa; phylum Chordata; class Actinopteri; order Lampriformes; family Lampridae; genus Lampris; species Lampris incognitus. Next base: position 59,732,196 of record NC_079217.1, read on the forward strand.
ATCGGATGCATAAAGTTCCTGGTTGGGTGGCATCCCGTTCGAATCATAAGGTCACAGTGGCACTTATGGATGGTAAAGAGTTTCCCACCTTCAAAGACTTTGCTAACTTTGTCACCCTCGAAGCAGAGATAGCATGCAACCCAGTTACTTCCCTACATGCTCTTCACTCATCTAATTCATCTTATGACAGAAGAAGCACAAAGGAATCAAACCCAGTGTCTTCAGCATCCAAACTGCTGTAAATGGTGACAAATCAATATCAAGCGATGGAAAATCAAGACTTCCATGAATGTGGTGCAAAAATGTCAAACAACTAACCAACTGCCCAGACTTCACAGAAAAGTCCTTAAATTATCGACGAAAGTATGTGAAAGAAAATAAGCTTTGTTATGGGTGTCTAAAACCAGGTCACAGTGCCAAGGAATGTTGTCACTGCCACACTTGTGATGTATGCAAGGGAAGACACCCCACCTGTCTCCACAATGAGAACTACAGAGGGTGTGAAGGTAGAGAAGGTCCTGTATCCACTGTGAACTCAGCTTCAAGCACTCCAGATTAAATTATGGCACTCAACGTCAACAGAGGGGATCAGTCATGCAGCACTTCTATGATCGTTCCTGTGTGGGTGCATGGACACTGACCCATCAAAAGAACAGCTTGTTTATGCATTATTGGACACTCAAAGTGACAGCGCATTCATCGACAATGAGGTGAGCAATGAATTACAAGCAAATACCCAACCTGTGAAGCTGAAACTTACCACTATGCTTGGAGAGAGCATGATCATGAAGTGTGAAAGGGTATCTGGACTCAGAGTGAGAGGCTACAATTCATGCATCCACATTGAGCTTCCTTCTACATATACAAAAGACTGCATTCCTTGGAACCGTGATCATATACCCACTCATGAAACTGTAAGAAGATGGCCTCATTTAACAGCAATTGCTGATAAAGTGCCACCCCTCCTCACCTGTGATGTTGGACTCTTAATTGGGTTCAACTGTCCCTGAGCATTAACACCCAGACAGGTATTAGCCGGAAAAGACAATGAGCACTATGCCACCCTTACAGATTTAGGATGGAGCATTGTGGGCTGCTCAACACCAAGCTTAGATGGAACAGACACCAGCCTGTGTCACAAAGTCTCAGTAAAGGAACTGCGTCCAGTAACACCAATGGATGTGATCAGCACCCTGGAGTCAGACTTTAAAGACATCAAAGGAGATGACAAAACAGTCTCGCAAGAGGATCTAATTTTCCTGGGCAAACTAAATGATGAGGGACATTATGAGATGCCTTTACTCTTTAAGCAACGGCCACACTTACTTGATAACAGAAAACTAGCTGAAATCAAACTCAGCCATTTACGCCGGAAGTTTTGCAGAGATGAGAAATACAAGAAGGACTACACGACATACATGAAGGAAATCATAGAGAGAGGTGATGTTGAAGAAGTGAAAGAAGATGGAATAACAGCTGAACGATGGTACATCCGTCATCATGGCATGTACCACCCTGAAAAGCCTGACAAGCTGTGTGTTGTATTTGACTGCTCTGCAAAGTGTGGCGGCATTGGCCTCAATGAACATCTTCTTCCAGGACCAGACATGATAAACAACCTCACCGGTGTTCTTCTACAGTTCAGACGGCATCCTATAGCTCTTATGTGTAGCGCTTTCTTGGTATCACCTTACCTGAGATACAGCGCCCTGGGTCCTTTAACATAAACCTTGTCTTGTTTTTATGTAGGTTACCCCTTAAAGGTAAGTAAAGTATTAATTGTCTGCCAACTTAAGATATTATGATGCAAATATATTTTAAACTTTAACCTTATCCCTATAAAATCCTATACTGTTAACTCTTTTAACCCACTCTATTTATTACATATTTATTAACAGGACAATGAGAAAAGTGAAAGGACCTTTCATGAAGATGTATTATTTATTCACAATAGAAAATAATAAATGAAATGAAAATACACCCCTTTTTAGTGTTCTTTTAAGGCACCAAGGAGTTTCACTCAACAACAAAAATATAGGCACTAACCCTTTAAACCTGTATTCACAATTAAGAAACATTAATAATCAATTTGCATGAATTTACATTCACAATGAACACTTGACAGAGACTAACAACAATTAAGTATTCACTGGTGTGGGCCCACTTAATAAAAATAAAAACAAAAGCCGGCAATAAACAAATAAACAACCCCGTTGCAGGCCTGATGGGAGCTGGGTTTGAGCACTGTAACCGTGGGTGACTCACCCCTGATGAAAAGTCAAATGCCTCTGCCCTTTAATGTCCGGTGACGGCCTTCTCACGTCATCTGCTCCGGCGATGACTATGGTGAAGAAAAATCCACCTCGGTCCTAGAGGCAATGAAGCGGGGAAACAGTGGAGCTCCCTCGTTGCCAAAGGTGCAGCCGTGCTTTCCCGGTCACATGGTGCGCTGTCTGGTGACGCTGTGTCCAGCCTCAATGTTCGCGCATGCAGGGTTAGCATACATTAGCAGGGGCGCTAACTAGCCACTAAGTAGCATGTGGCAGTATACACTTGACGAGACTAGCTCCAAAAACTCATGCTACAGGTTAACAAGACTGCAGTGACATGTTAGCTGGCAGCTAAACATAATATCAGCAGTCAAAACTCTAAGCAAAAAACAACTTTAGGGGATAATACACTCAAACCCTCATGGCCGAGTGCCAGCAGGCTTTCGTCTCCCCTCCGCTCTCTCCGCATGGCCCGTTAGCCCCGCCCCCCAACTGTTGTGAGGCAACATACTTAAAGTGACATAGACTTTTGGTGTAGAAATTATGGGATGTCTACTACTATGTACATATTAACTGAAACTTAACTCTGGTGTATTTACACCGGGGTTACATATGTATAATATAGAAAAAATGTTTCATCAGTTCCATGTGCCAGACCAAGATCGCAATTACTTATGTTTCCTGTGGTGGAAAGATGGAGATGCAAGCATACAACCTCAGGATTACCGAATGAAAGTCCATCTTTTCGGTGCAGTGTCATCCCCTGGCTGCGCGAATTATGGGCTGAAGTACCTACAGACTCTCATACCCAGTAGGATCGAAGTTTATGGCAAGAGACTTTTACGTGGATAACAGAGTCACAAGTACGGATACCGTGAAAAAGGCCATTCAGTTGGCACAGGAGGCAAGAGAAATATGTGCCAAGGGTGGTCTCCATCTCCACAAATTTGTCTCAAACAACCATGCTGTCCTAGAGAGTATACCCCCATCAGAGCGGGCGACAGATGCCAAGACAAAGGATTTGACTTTCTCCAACACACTAGTAGAGCGAGCTCTAGGGATTCACTGGAGCATAGACAGGAATACTTTCAGATTCAACAACACTTTGACAAACCAACCAGGGACACGTAGAGGCATATTGGCTACTGTCACAACAATATTTGACCCTCTTGGCTTCCTTGTGCCATATGTCCTTACTGGGAAGAAGATCCTACAAGAAATGTGCCGTCAAGGCGTTGGCTGGGATGAACCCCTACCAGAAATTTTGAGGCCCTGGTGGGAAAGCTGACGACATGACTGCCAACCTAGAGAAGATATATATATAGCTCAATATTACATACCTGTCGATTTTGGAGAAGTCATTGAAACAGAGTTGCACCGCTTTTCTGATGCAAGCACAAGCGGATATGGGCAGTGTTCTTATCTGAGAGTCAAGAACCAGAGAGGGGAGATTCACTATTGTCTGGTGATTGGAAAGGCCCGTGTTTCTCCCACCAAATTAACTACAATACCAAGGCTGGAATTAACCGTAGCAGTGGTTTCAGTTACTGTCAGCAATATGCTCAGAGAGGAGCTTAGTTGTGCGAATGTGAAAGAATACTTCTGGACAGAATCCAAGGTAGTGTTGAGCTATATAAATAACGACTCAAGGTGCTTTCATACTTTTGTCGCCAACAGGGTCCAGAAGATCCGTAATAGCACAAACCCCCAGCAATGGCATTATGTTCCCACGGATAAGAATCCAGCAGACGATGCATCCCGGGGAAGAATGGTGAATGAGCCGCTCAGATCCAACTGGTTCAGAGGTCCCATGTTCCTCTGGGAAAGTGAGATATCTATACAAGAGGATGTGGTACCAGATCTGGCTGTAGGAGATCCAGAGATCAGAAAAGCTCAAGCACTGCAGACAAAGGCATCAGAAACATTCAGCATTGCGGATCATCTGTCCAAGTTCTCATCATGGTTCCGAGCCACCGCAGCTGTGGCCTGCCTTGTGTGATGGGCTAAGAAAATCAAGTCACATGCCCCTACCACAATGAGTGAGCAGAAAAGCGCTGAATGTGTCATAATCAGAGATCTGCAAGGTCAGGCATATGAGAAAGAGATCAAGCAGTTAAAGGAGGGAAGTCAAATAACAAAAAAAACAGCAAACTGTATCCCCTGGATATCTTTGTAGACACAGACGCCATTCAGAAGGTGGGAGGAAAACTCCACCATTCATCTCTCACATACTCACTCAAGCATCCCATTGTCATTCCCAAAGAGCATCATATCATAAAGCTGATAGTAGCGCACAACCATGAAAAGATCAAGCACAGGGCAAGGGCTTTAGTGCAAATGAAGTCAAATCCAATGGCTATTGGATCTCAGGTACAAGCCGAGCAGTTGCTTCATTCATTCGTCAATGTGTGATCTGTCGCAGACTCAGGAGACCTCCAGAGGGCCAAAGAATAAACGACTCACCTGCAGAGCGCGTGGAGCCCTCCCCTCCATTCACTTATTGCGGTATGGATTGCTTTGGTCCCTTTGTCACTACAGAAGGAAGGAAACAGCACAAACGACATGGCCTGCTCCATACCTACTTTTGTTCATGGGCCATCCACCTGGAGATGCTGGAGAACATGTCCACCGACGCCTTCATTAACAGCTTGCGATGCTTCATCACCATCAGAGGTGCTGTCCGTCAAATCCAGTGCAATCAAGGCACTAACTTTGTTGGTGCCAAGAATGAGCTTAAGACAGCCCTACAAGAGAGCTTGACCCTGACAGACTAAGCACATTTCTGTCACACAAGCAGTGTGACTTTGTCATGAACACACCACACTCTAGCCATGCAGGTGGCGTGTGGGAGTGCCAGATCAAGATGATCAGGAGTGTCCTGAACTCTACACTATCACTTTCTCACAACAGGCTCAATGACTCTGCACTACGGACACTGTTCTATGAAGCCATGACTATAGCCAACAGCAGGCCTCTCACGATGGATAACGTGATCAGTCCAGACAGCCTGGAACCCCTCACCCCCAATCACCTCATCCAAATGAAGTCCAGCCTAGCACTGCCTCCACCTGGCACATTCCCCAGAGAAGACTTATACAGAGCAAAGAGATGGCGACGTTTGCAGTATCTGGCAGAACAGTTCTGGAGCCGCTGGAAACAAGAATATCTTCACAACATAATGACAAGACAGAGATGGCACTCGCCGAGGAAAAATCTGCAAGTGGGTGATGTTGTAATGGACATTGATGAACTGTCACCAGAGGTGAGTGGAGACTTGCAAGGGTCATAGAGACTGTCAAGGGTAAGGATGGGCTCATAAGAAGAGCAAAATTCGCAATAGGAGATAAGAGACTGAGAAAGAAGGGTAAGCGTCTGGGTAAGCTTTCGATATTGGAGCGCCCAGTGAAGAAGCTAGTCCTGTTATTAGAGACTTCTTAAGCTCGTGACTTTAATGAAACATTGTCATTCTTTCTGTGAAAATTATTCGTAGTTCATGTTGTTTAATGGAACACTCATAATTTTTGGTGGGAGTGTAGCTAACCCAATTCTAAGTTTAATGTTAAAGAGATTTCCCTGTTGAACAACCACTTGTTCATATTATTGCAGATCTAATGTTTTAAATATGTATTACAGTATTTCCTGTTTCGTTTGCTTTGAGGGACTTTTATCCTGAAATTACGAATTGATTCTTTGTATTTCCTATCGCGAATGAAAGAAGGAACATTAATGGTGAAATTAAATCTCATTAAGTCGAATTTTATTGTATTAACACCCTCCGAAGAGGCACAAGGCTAGTGGTCTTTGTATTGTATTGTTGTGCGTTTTTGTGCTTTGATGTAATTTTGAAGCCTTAAGGAACTTCATAGCTCTTCTAAGTTGAGTATCTGTTAACAGATGTGAGCTAATGTTAAGCTAAGGTAACGCTTGAAGCTACATGACTAAGTAGTTAATGTATTTCTGTTTGTGCTTTATGTCTAGCTCTTACGGTGGTTTGGAGTTTTTAAATAAATGAAAAATCATCAGTTGAAGTGTTGACCATCATTTGGTGGGGATGCTACACCATTGTCTATCAACATGGGGATCGCCAGTTCGAATTAAAGCCGTGTTGCCCCCGGCTTGGTTGGGCGTCCCTACAGACACGAGCAGAAGTGGAAGCTTCGCAGCAAAGGGAAGTCAGACATCGGATGCACTAGACTACATTAGAAGTAAGCAGTTTGTTGTAATTTTTTTCGTTTTTTGCCTTTTTCATCTATTTTTTCTCGTGTGCCACGGTGTACAGAAAAGATAGCCGTGCTGTACTGTATAACATGCTCCGCATGTCTGACTTCCTGTGACGCGTCCATAGCGACAGTGATGCTGTGACATCACTCGGACGCTGCCCCATTGGCCGTGTATGTCAGTGGGAAGCCGGACGTGGATATGTGTCCTGGTCGCAGCACTAGCGCCTCCGCTGGTCGGTCGCGACGCCTGTTCGGGGGGGAGAGGGAACTGGGGGGGGGGGTAAGGTAGCGTGATCCTCTCACATACTACGTCCCCCTGGCGAAACTCCTCACCGTCAGGTGAAAAGAAGCAGCTGGCGACTCCACATGTTCGTCTGCAGCCCTCCCTGGATTGGCAGAGGGGGTAGAGCAGCGACCGGGACAGCTTGAAGATTAGGGTAATTGGCCGGATACAATTGGGGAGAAAACGGGGGGGGGGATTTTTGAAATATTGAGGAAGTTTGATTGAATTTTGCCGGTTCCATCAAGCTTTTCCAATGTGACACTCCACTTCTTTCGTCTTGTTCCCTGTTTCTCAGGGGTCGCCACAGCGGAATTTGTAGTTTCCATCTGTGATGGCAGAGCACCAATGGCGGCCGTTGTTAACCCGGGCCTTGACCAATCCGGTATGCAGCCTCGCTATGGTCTTGTTAATCCGTATACTGATTTGGGAAAATTTTACGTCTGATGTCCTTCCTGACACAACCACTAAGCCTATGGAAGGGGGCACAGGTAAAGCGCTGCATGCCATCTCAGTATTCATGGACTTACGCCACACCTGTCGCTGCTAATGTGACACTCCACAATGCCCATAATGATGTATTGATGGGAAAATGGCTATTAATGTTCAATTACAACTATCTTACTTGTGTCATGTAGTTATTTCTGTGTAATTTAAAGGGTTACTGAAGATTTGACTACAGACGGGGACTAGAGAGAGAGAGAGAGACAGAGAGAGAGAATGTTTTGTGTACAAACAAACCTATGGTGGTGCCAGGCCAACAGCCTCTACCTGAATGTCAATAAGCCCAAGGAGCTTCAGCAGTAAGGAACATTTATTTGTCATTCATTTGATGTTTGCAAGCACATGTGTACTTATGTATATACGTACATATGTGGGCTGGGGAGAAACACAGCAGTGTAACACAAAGACAAAAACACATATCCAAAACCTATAAGAACACATATATCCAAAATACAAAAAACTACAAACAAACAAACAAACAAACAAACAAACAAACAAACAAACAAATATCCAACATATAAAAAACAAAAAATCCACTGTCAAAAAAATTCCACTTTTCCAAGAGAGTGAACGCCAGCCAGGATGACTGTCAGAACTGCCGGTCTGCATGGGCTAGCAGTTAGCTTAGCCTGCCCCACTTCCGTGTCCTGTCAGACCGCCCTTGGTGTTGCCTCTTCGGGGGCAGCAGATGCTGCTCTCCCAGCCAGACACTCCTGACACACCTCCCTGAACGTCACACAATGACACCAAAAACAGTCAACGCCTGGCGAGGCCACTGCCAGACCGCCCTTGGTGTTATCAAGATTAACTTAGCTTGTTGTGGACTTTAGAAAAATGTGGCAAAAGACCTACACCCCTCTCGCTATCAGCGGGGTCCCAGAAGAAAGGGTGAGCAGCTTCGGGTACCTCAAGTGTTCACGCACTGAGGACCTAACATCAACACTTCATACAGACACGTTGATGAAAAGTGTCTGTATGAAGGCAGCATCTTTATCACCCTAGGCAACTGAAGAAGTTCAGTGTCTCCCCACAGATCCAGAGAACCTTTTATTCTGGTGCAGTTGGGAGCATCCTGGCAGGGTGCCTCACTGCCTGGTATGGGAAGTGCATCTCTCAAGACCATAAAGCCCCACAGAGCGTGGTACGGTCTGCTGAGCATTCCTGGTCCACACTCACCCCACTTATACACCAGGCGGAGCAGGACCAGGGTTCAAAGGATAGCTATGGATCCCCATGATCACAATAATGGACTTTTTAGCTGCCGCTGTCAGGCAGATGCCTCCGCAGCCACAACGCCAACACAGAGAGATTCATAAGGAGTTTCTTCCCACAGGCCATAAAGAAACTAAACCCAAATAATCAAGGACAATTATATTTGTAATACTACCGCCAGTTTTACCAATTTACTTTGCCTCGGACACTTAACTCATCCAGTCTTTTTGCACACTTGTTCTTATTTGTACATAGCATATATACGTACATCCCATTATTGTATTCATTTCTCTTGTTGCACAGCTTTGTAGTTGCCAAAAAAACAATTTCACTGCTTATTGTACTTGTACATGAAACATATAATAAACCTTTCAATCTTAGAATCTGTACCTGTGTTTTGGTAGTAGTTCAATAGCATCTGTGTGTAAGGGCTGCAGCTGGTCTTGTAGATGACCACTCGGGTAACACCCAGGAGGCGCAGCATCTCGATGCTCTGGACCAGCTGAAAGATCCACACGACAGGGTTATCACACTCCCATTCACATGACATACCTCACACACAGTGTCACACAAGGCCAGTGTCTGATGTCATGATGCAAGCTCAATAATCCAGGTAAGAATATTCCTGAAAGTTGAATCAGTTAATCATCAAACCAGCGTTCCTCCCTATCAAGGATGTGCACATTCTCATCCTTGAAAGAGTGGCCACTGGTCTTTAGATGGTGTAGACTGTGGGGTCCTGGCCTGACGTGTTAGTTCTCCTGTGATGTGTCATCCTCTTGGCCAGCGTCTGTTTGGTTTCCGCAATGTACAAGTCACTGCAATCCTCCTGGCACTTAACAGGGTACACTATATTGCTCTGTTTGTGCCGAGGGACATGATCCTTGGGGTGGACCAACTTCTGGTGCAGTGTGTTTTGGGTTTGAAAGCAACCAAGACGCAGTGTTCGAAAAATATGGGTCTCAACTGTCCCGACACTCCCACCACATACAAATACACTACTGGTTTATGCTTTGGCAGTTGTTGTCCTTCTCCTCTCTTCAATAGGCTGGTGCACTGTTTGGGCATCTTCCTGGCTTTTTTGACAAATGCCCCATTAGAATAACCACACATACCCAGGGCCACATTGAACAGGCCTTGGTTAAGTGTAAATATAGTGTACCCTGTTAAGTGCCAGGAGGATTGCCGTGACTTGTACATTGTGGAAACCAAACAGATGCTGCCAAGAGGATGACACAACACGGGAGACTTAACACGTCAGGCCAGGACTCCACAGTCTACACCATCTACATACCAGTGGCCACTCTTTCAAGGATGAGGATGTGCACATCCTTGATAGGGAGGAACGTTGGTTTGAACGGGGAGTCAAAGAGGCCATCTATGTTAAGAGGGAATGACTATCCCTGAACCGGGGGGGGGGGGGCTGAGAGTACATCTGTTGCCATCTTACAATGCTGTGATTCCCAAAACCTCTGAATATTACACATGGTCATTTTAACTCTAGTTAATGGTCACGGCAATTTGCATATGAAACCGATCACTGGTTTCGGTTGTGACGCAACTGTATTGTTTATAAGGGTGGGGATACCTGCAGCCAGTTGAGACTGATGAAGTCACTTACATGAGTGACGAAAAGGTTTCTCCCACTAAACGTTGTGTCCAGATGAATTGATTCAACATTCTGGGACAGTGTCTGAATTCATAATTGTTAATAATCACTGGCCAAAGTCTTGATGTCCTGACTGTGACTTGTAAAAGTTCTCTATTTAACCTTTTGAAATGCAGTTTATTATTTCTGCGGGGCGGGGGGGGGGGTTATGTGTTCGGTTCGGTTGTGTGTGTGTGTCTGTCTGTCTGTCCATGGCTCATCTCACAGACTGCTAGACCCATCAGCCTAAAAAAAATGTATGCCCAGTTATGAGTGTGTGAGGAAGCACCTCCCGTGGGTGCGATGATTTAAAACTTTTGAAAAATGATTGCTCTCACTATCGCCGTTCTGTTTCTCCATTCTCTCTCTAGCTCACTTGTCCAACCCTGCTTTGCATCGCTGACCGATCTGAGTCAACCGTGCGCACGCACGACTTCCATCTACGTTTGAGTCAGAAGATCGGGCAGCGATAGTGTCAACACCAATGCATTATGTATTTGGGTGGGAGTCTTGAAAGTAAACAAGAAGTAGATCGTATTTTGTAAGCCAGCAAAATCCTTCACTGCTGATCTCAGTACATGACAACTGGAGGAACACTGGATGAACCAAAAATAATTCATCTCATTCATCTCATTCGTGCAGATCTCCATCAGGCGATACGTACGTCTGGTGGATATCTGCACTCTACTGAGTGTACTCCTCTAGTTAGTATCTTTATTATCATAATAATCATTTTCATTGTGTTAATGTGTGTCCAGTTCCTGGTTTGAGCTGTCTTCTCCGATGCACAGAACATAACTATGGCAAATGTTAGAAACAAAACAACAAAATCAAGATACTACAGATCAAAACAAAACAGAACACTCAAAAGAGAAAACACTACAGAACAGAAGAACAGAAGAGAGTAGATGAATGAATGAAATAACAGAAGTAAGCTGATGGTAGTCTACCTGCAGTGTGTTGGTGAAGTCGAACATGGTTGAGAAGCAAACGGTGAAGTTGTGAGGGAAGGATTCACTCTTCATCTCCTGGTTTAACACCTCCAGGAAGACCAGCGGCTCTCCCCCACCTTTCTCTAAGAGGCCACAGAGAAGACCCAGAGTTGACCGACCAATTTCAACAATACTGACATTCGGGTTGTTTCAATGCATACATTTCTTTCTCTTCCCTATTTGTTCATGTGATGTGAGATCTAAGTATCGATGAAAGTACAAAACTGTGATGATAATAAAGTGGTCCAGCCATGTCATTATATTGCAAGGCAAGATGGCTGCAAAGATGTAGCCGCAAGGTGGCGGATGAATCACGTGCTAAAATCCCCACCATGCTTTCCCCATCTGAAAAAATGACCTCTCCCCAAATCAAATCTGTTTCTCACACAGCTAAAGTCACCAACTGATTTTTGTTCTACGAGTCAAATACTGTCTTGTGGAGGCACTCGTGAATTTTGGAGCAGTAATTTCCTCATGAGCAACGTTACCTCCTAATATTATTGCCTCCTAATATTGTTGACTCCATCCCTGTGTCAAATAAATCTGAGATACTTAATTGTGTCAACAAATATTTTATAGCCACCACCTCTTTGGCACATTACCTGATGGCATACCGCGCCAGTCATACCGCTAATACTCACACTTTCTCCTTCACCCCCTTTTCTGTTAAGGAGGTTTGTAAGGCCTTAAAAGGACCTTGACCCTAAAAACTCAGCAGGCCCCGACAATCTCCCCCCTTACTTTTTATGCCTGGCTGCAGATATTATAGCTGAACTAGTGTTGCATGTTTTTAACCTCTTTATATAATTCCCGGTGTTTAGAAAACTGCCTATGTTCTCCCCTTACTGAAAGGTGGTGATCACATGGTGTTGAATAATTACAGACCCACTTACAAGCTCTCTGTTTTAGCTAAGGTCCTTGAATGGCTGGTGAATGACGGGATCAATGAATACATGGACTTGAACAACATTTTATCTCCCCACCAGTCTGGTTTTAGGAGTAGCACAGTAAAGTAATAGCTGTCATTAAAGTAGTAAATGATATCGTGGAAGCCTTGGATGTCAAGAACTGTTGTACTGAACTTTTTATTGATTTGTCCAAGCCATTTGATACTGTTGGCCATGGCATGTCATGCCAGAGATTATCAGATATAGCAATGTCAGACCAAGCTGTTGGTTGGTTCTCAAATTACCTCACCAACCGTAAACAATGTGTGCAGTTCAGTGGTCTTTCCTTCTGCTTTTTTAATATCACCAAAGGTGTGCCACAAGGTTCAGTTCTAGGACCCACCCCTTCAATATTTATGTAAATGACGTGGGTCGAAATATTAACGTTTCTGTACATCTTTATGCTTATTGTATATTGTTTTACAAGCACTGTTGCCCTGATATTTGGACATCTGCAGTCTGCATTTGATGCTATTTAGTCGCACCTGTTCCATCTCAGACTAGGGTTAAATGCAGACAAAACCAAGGCCATGTTCTTCTCTAAAAAAGATGGTGCCAGCTGTTCTTCTCTGTATCATGTCTACCCCTATTGAGATTATGAGCACCTACAAATATTTAAGGATCACGATTGATGAAAGTATTTCTTTTAAATTTCAGAATGATTACCTTTTAAGGAAATTTAAATTAGGCTTCTTTTTAGGAACAAATCCTGTTTTCACTTTAATGCTAGGAAACGGCTTGTTGCTGCCACTTTCTTGCCTTTCCTAGCTCACTCTCTTTCATCTGTTGGATGGTGTCTATCACAGAGCTCCGAGAATCATAACCAAGTCCTAAAACACCATTGTACTCTATTATCTAGTTAGTTTGACATCATTATCCATGTGCAGAACTTTGCACTGGTATAACTTCATTTATAAATCCATCCTTGGACTGCTGCACATGTATTAACCACTTACATGTCATAAAAACGGTGCTGCCATAGCTTACACTCCCACACAGAATTTGGTAAAAAGTCCTTCTCCTACCCTGCCCCATCAACCTGGAACACACTACAGCAGCAACTGAAGCTGTCCAGCATGATTCTCCCAGGGGATTTTAAACTACTTTTATGAAATCTGGAGTGAACATCTGTGGGGGTTTACTTTTGTACATAGTATTTAACATCTGACTACCATTTTGGCACTTTTGCACAAATCAATTTTATGATTTGTGTTCTATTTTTGTCTCTGTACTGATTGTCCTGTCTGTCTGTAACTTGCTTGTTGTGTTACTACTGTTGTCTTGACCAAGTTTCTTGAGAATGAGACCCCAAGTCTCAGTGTGATTACCTGTCAAAATAAAGGTTTAGAAAATGGCTGACTGGACTGCCACCCATGTTACTACAAAATGACATCAGGCTGGGTCACTCGATATATTGTATTTTCTTATATGACAAAATTTTGTGGTTCATTGTTGCCGACCTGCCGCCTGATGTCATGTCCAGTGCTACCTTTCATAACAGTTGTGCCCACAGACGTCAGGGCAATACTAGAGGCGGTGTCACAGCTGGTTGGGAGTGGGCACATGATGTCCGCTGTTCCATATTCAAAACCAAAGTGGTCCTGGTGGACATCCACATAGCCATCTGAGACATGGAGTTGCTCCTGGCAACAGATATGGCAGCGGTATGCTACAGCCTCGCTCCTTAACACCACAGCTATAACACGGACCTGGATGATAGAGAAAATGGAAAATCAAGATGTTTCATTTGAAATTTGATTGACGAAAGGTATGAAGAAGGTTTTGTGACTTTTATTTGTTTTACTTTATCTATTGGAAACAGATTAATTCTTCAAGATATCAGTTTAAGTTTGTGCAAAAATAATCTTATTTACAGTGCCGCAGGAGCAACCCAGCCACTGGAAATGCAAAAGCCAGTGCATTGATGAAAGATAGAGATGGAAATGTGCTGACAAGCGAGGAGAATGTGTTGAGAAGGTGGAAGAAGTACTTTGAGGGGTTGATGAATTAAGAAAATGAGAGAGAGAGAAGGTTTGAAGATATGGGAATAGTGAATCAGGAAGAGCAGTGGATTAGCAAGGATGAAGTGAAGGCAGCTATGAAGACGATGAAGAGTGGAAAAGCGGTTGGTCCAGATGACATAGCTGTGGAGGCACAGAGGTGTTTAGGAGAGATGGCAGTGGAGTTTTTAACTAGATTGTTTAACAAAATCTTGGAAAGTGAGAGGATGCTTAAGGACTGGAGAAGAAGCATACTGGTATCAATTTTCAAGAATAAGGGTGATGCGCAGAGCTGTAGCAACTAAAGCTGATCAGCCACAGCATGAAATTATGGGAAAGAGTGGTGGAGGCTAGGTTAAGAGAGGTGAGTATTAGCGAGCAGCAGTATGGTTTCATGCTACGAAAAAGCACCACGGATGCGATGTTTGCTTTGAGAATGTTGATGGAGAAGTATAGAGAAGGCCAGAAGGAGTTACATTGTGTCTTTAGAGCAGGGTTGGGCAATCTTATCCAGAAAGGGCCGGTGTGGGTGCAGGTCTTTGTTCTAACCAAGCAGTTACACACCTGTGTCTCCCAATCAAGATCCTCAGCAAAGACTCTACTGGTCGATTAGTGGGATCAGGTGTGTAACTGCTTGGTTGAAACAAAAACCTGCACCCACACCGGCCCTTTATGGATAAGATTTCCCACCCCTGCTTTAGAGAACGCATACGACAGCGTGCCGAGAGAGGCCCTGTGGTACTGTATGGGGATGTAAGGAAGAGCAGAGAAGTATGTAGGAGTCTTCTTCTTTCGGCGTATTTCCTGTTCCTGATGGGTCACCACAGCAGATTTTACAGTTTCCATCAGTACCCTGTGAGGGCACAGCACCAACGGTGGTCACTGTTAAACTGGGACTTGACCGATCCTGTATGGAGCCTCGACCGTATGGTCTTCAATCCACATACTGATTTGGCAAAATTTCCTGTGGGATGCCCTTTCTGACACAACCACTTATCCTATGGACGGGGGCACAGGTAAAGCGCTGGATGCCATCCCAGTATTCATGGATTTGCGCCCATACCTGTTGCCTGTGTGGTGCAGGATATGTAAAATCAGTAAGAGCAAGACAGAATACATATGCGTGAACAAGAGGGAGGATGGTGGAATGGTGAGGATGCAAGAAGTAGAGGTGGTGGAGGAAGATGAGTTTAAATACTTGGGGTCATCTATTCAAAGTAACGGGGAGTGTGGAAGAGAGTTGAAGAAGAGAGTGCAAGCAGGGTGGGGTGGGTGGAGAGGAGCGTCAGAGGTGATTTGCGACAGAAGGGTACCAGCAAGAGTTAAAGGGAAGGTTTACAAGTTGGTAGTGAGACAGGCTACCGGATGGCAGTGAGACCGGTTTGGAAACAGTGGCACTGATGAAAAGACAGGAGGTGGATCTGGAGGTGGCAGAGGTGAAGATGCTAAGATTTTCATTGGGAGTGATGAAAATGGCCAGGATTAGGAGTGAATATATAAGAGGGACAGCTCAGGTTGGACGGTTTGGAGACAAATTGAGAGGCAAGATTGAGATGGTTTGGACATGTACAGAGGAGAGATGCTGGGTATATTGGGGGAAGGATACTGAATATGAAGCTGCCAGGCAGGAGGAAAAAGAGGAAGGCCAAAGAGGAGGTTTATAGATGTTTTGAGGGAGGACATGCAGGTGGCTGGTGTGACAGAGGAAGAAGCAGAGGACAGGAAGAGATGGAAATGGATGATCCGCCGTGGGGACCCCTAACGGGAGTAGCCAGGAGTAGAAGAAGAAGACAGTGCCACAAGTGCATGTATCTTTAGTTTGGGGGTCTGGGTTGGAATTGAACCCTTAAACCTGGAAATTCCCTACACATTGAACTACAGAATTGAATACAGGGAACGCCCAACCCTGACCGTGTTAGTGCTTTGCTTTTGTGTTAGTGCTTTTGATTTGCTTTTTTCTGGATAACTGACCTCTTTCTTGTTGGTGCGATGCTCCAGGTACGCCGACACCAGCAGTGTCTGTGTCCCATTGACCTCCAGCAGGGGCACCGTATGTTTATGTGGGGCTGAATGGGTAAAAAGCATTGAAGTGGAAAAAAGAAGACAATCCGAGATTAAACAGTAGAAAACAATAAAACAAATACGGTTATAGTCTTAGTGTAATCTGTAAAAATTTGCCTCACAGTATGTGTAAACATTGCCAAACAAAATAAGTCTACCCTGAATCCATCCCACATTAATATCTGTCAAATAACTTGTTAGCCTAACTCGTTGGCCAACCCCAGGCAACGTTCAAAACAACATAAAACCCATGCTAATGCTAACAGGAAATGTGTATGTAGTGTTTACACTGTGTAGTATGTGGATTTTGTGTACCTGAGTATCAAGCCTCAAGAATGGCTCAATGCAAACAATGACCTTTCACCTGTCTAATCCCTCGAGCTCTCCCTCTCTCAACAAACTGGCACACTCTCACGCAAACAATAACTCCATCGAAATATAGAGCTAATTCGAAGCAAAGATTTGAAAAGTTGAAAAAAATTAAAAAGACAACGTGTATTTCCATTAGGTTTTACATACAAACAATCTTCCTGTACAAGAGAGACATTTCCAACTATGCGATGGCACCGTCACTGAATACTATAGAATCATGAAGTGCCAATGATGTCAGATATACCACGATAATGTAAGACGGGAACAAGCAGACAGCAGAGCATCAACATCTCATCTGAGTTGATGTGCCAACTAGTGTACACTGGGATACAGCTGCAGGCGCTGGTGTATTTTACTGCAGTTGTTTATAGTTGGATGAAACTCTTCTTTTTTTGTGGACCGCCCCCCCCCCCCCGTTTTTCCCCCCAATTGTATCCGGGCAATTACCCCACTCTTCCGAGCCATCCCGGTCGCTGCTCCACCCCCTCTGCCGATCCGGGGAGGGCTGCAGACTACCACGTCTACTTCCATACATGTGGAGTCGCCAGCCGCTTCTTCTCACCTGACAGTGAGGAGTTTCACCAGGGGGACGTAGCGCGTGGGAGGATCACGCTATTCCCCCCAGTCCCCCTCCCTCCCGAACAGGCGCCCCAACCGACTAGAGGAGGCGCTAGTGCAGCGACCACGACACATACCCACATCCGGCTTCCCACCCGCAGACGGCCAACTGAGTCTGTAGAGACGACCGACCAAGTCGGAAGTAACACGTGAATTCGAACCGGTGATCCCCGTGCTGGTAGGCAACGGAATAGACATGACATGATGCTCCCTGTGCTCCGTGTTCTGATGCTTTAGTCGTTTTAATTTAATAGTCCTCATCCCAGTGGATGAAGAGGCGTTCTCTCTTTTTCATCTTTCATGTGATTCCACAACCCATGATGATAAATCCAGCTCTACACCTTTCAGCCAAATTATTTCTTCTCTGATGAGCATGCTAGCTATATAAGCTAGTATGCTAAAACAGCCCACTGTGAAAACACAGTACATTGAACTTTAACCAGTCTGACCCAAAATTAGGTAATTTTGACAATAGCAAAATTACGCTCAAAATATTGCAGTGCCCCTGGAATGACAGAAATGTTGGCAAATGACAAGAGATAGGGAGAGAGCTAAGGGGCAGAAGAGGTTTTAGTTCTGTCGTCACAAGAGCACGTCAGAACGGCCAGAAGAGGAAGAGCTACATAAGAATTAGATTTCAGATTTCTAAAACGTCCCTCTCAGACATGGAAAAGTACTTAAGAAGACATGGCAGGGCTGAAAAGTTTCCCAAGGTTGAGTTTACCTGATGATGCTCGTCCATATTCTGTGTGTTGGTCGGACTGAAATAGGATCTGAGCCAGCCAGGGTCTGTAGAACGGTACACATCAACACACTCATGTACAAGCACACACATTAAAGCCTCTTCATTTGACTTTGTATTCTTACAACGAATTTGTTGGCTGCGTTTAACTCATCCAATTGTATAGGAGCAGTGGGAAACTGCAGCGCCCGGGGACCAACTCTAGTTCTTTCCATCGCCTTGCTCAGGGGCAAAGGCAGGAATATTGACACTAACATGCATGTTTTTTTTGATGGTGGAAGGAAACCGGAGCACCCACAGGAAATCCACGCAGACACGGGGAGAACGCCACACAAAGCACCTGGGATGGCCTGGGGTTTGAACCCAGGACCTTCTTGCTGTGAGGCAACAGTGCTAACCCCTGGGTCACCTGCCGCCGCATGCACTTAGTTCTAACACTAACCAGGGTTTCATGTGCACCATCTGCGTGTAGGTGTGCGTGTGCAGATGGTACCAATTATACAAAGATCCAACAAAGACCTCAAAGGCAGAACTGGTAGAAGATGTCTCCAGGTCACAACAGCATTAACAGTGGATGAAGGCTGCAACAGAAGGTGGTCCCAATCGTCTTGGTTCTCCATGCCATTGGACTCTGGCCACCCCCTGTCAAGGAATGTGTGGTGGCTGCAGGTACATCAGTCGCTCCACGTACAAAGCTGTCACACCCAGGCGTCCTCCCCTTATGCGGCTCCAGGATCAGCCTCTACACCCACCTGAAGACCCAGAGGGAGGATGGTCAAACTCGATGCCGATTGACCGCCGATGATGTCGATGACCATTTATATAGGAGTCATTTATGTAGTCAAATTTATTTATATAGCCAAATTCACTAGGTAGTCCTGAAGGGCTGTACAATCAGAACAATATATATTGGGGCAGCACAGTGGCCAAATGGTCAGCACTGTTGCCTCACAGCAACAAGGTCCTGGATTCGAACCCCAGGCTGTCTCGGGTCCGTTCTGTGTGGAGTTTGCATGTTCTCCCCATGACTGCGCGGGTTTCCTCTAGGTGCTCCGGTGTCCTCCCACCATCCAAGAGACATGCATGTTAGGATTAATACTCCTGCCTGTGCACCTGAGCAAGGCAATAGGAAAAAGACCTGGAGTTGGTCCCCGGGTGCTGCAGCTGCCCACTGCTCCTATACAATAGGATGGGTTAAATGCAGAAAACAAATTTAATTGCTAGCATGGTAGCTGGAAATGTAGTTAGGTGGATGAGGTGGAATTTCATGTGACTGATGTTTCATGTATACTGCAGTGCTGTATTTAAAGGAAAGAGATTGTGGTTATTGTCAAGCCTTATTTCCCGAATGGTTGATATCCTCAAATCTAGTAATGTGCTAGTGGAGTACATTAAGGAATTATTTGGTTGTGGGATCATATGCCTATGTGAAACCATGTACGGTTGGTTGTTTCCGTTTGTATTTTCAGATACCACACACATCTATATACTTTGTACCCCTCTCCAAGTGCCAAGATAAAGTTTGCAAGCTATTATCTGCTTCCATGTCCACTCCTTAATCTGAGTCCCACTGTGGATGGATATCCACCTATAACACCAGGTGCTCACACCCAGTTTAACAAGTATATTTACAATAACAGTATACGACACCCTCTATCCTTGGACCCAAAACCCGAATGAGGGAAAAACTCCAGAATAAAAACTTTATCAAGCAATATAGTGTTATCTGATGTAATTAATATGAGTTTTATGAGGCAATGTATTTACTTTGCTCACTGGGCGTCACTGAGTGTGGCCAAGTCCTCCTAGGTGTAAACTAAGGTTCAGATAACGGTGGTTACATGACAGTGGAAGCACAGTTTTTGATCGTTTCCAAACTGTCGCCTTGTGGACATTTTGTTTGAAAATGGACATTGGATTCTTGGACAATTCCCTGGGCGCTGCACACCGCTCCTAGCTACACAGCTAGGATGGGTTATACGCAGAGAAAGAATTGCCCCACGGGGGTTAATAAAGTAGTAAAATAAACAAACAACCAAATAAATAAATAAAAACAATGTGGATTCTTGTCTTTTCATATTAATGGACATTATTGGCGAGCAATAAAAACACT